>NC_056733.1:596775891-596933391 GCF_019279795.1 Protopterus annectens
TGGAGAAAATATGGGACAACAGTGGCATTGCAAAGAACTGGACGTCTCTCCAAAATTGATGAAAAGACAAGACGAAAACTGGCCAGGGAGGCTGCCAAGAGACCTACAGCAACACTGAAGGAGCTGCAGGAATTTCTGGCAAGTACTGGCTGTGTACTACATGTGACAAAAATCTCCCGTATTCCCCATATGTCATGTCTGATCTATGGGGTAGGGTTGCAAGACACAAGCCTTTTCTTACACAGAGAAACATCCAGGCCCAGCTAAAATTTGCAAAACAGTACATCAAGTCTCCCAAAAGCATATGGGAAAATGTGTTGTGGTCTTGTGAGACCAAGGTTGAACTTTTTGGCCACAAATCCAAAAGGTACGTTTGGCGTAAAAACAACACTTCTCATCACCAAAAGAACATCATCCCTACGGAGAAGCATGGTGGTGGCAGCATCATGCTTTGGGTTGCTTTTCTTCTGCTGGAACTAGGTAGGGCTTTAGTCAAGGTGCTGTGATTATGAACAGTTCCAGATACAGGTTACGTTTGGCCCAAAACCGTCATTCTGTTTGAAAGCTAAAGATGAAGAGGAATTTCACCTTTCAACATGACAGTGACCCCAAGCATACATCCAAATCAACAAAAGAATGGCTTCACCAGAAGAAAATTAAAGTTTTGGAATGGCCCAGCCAGAGCCCAGAGTTAAATCCAATAGAAAATCTGTGGGGTGACCTAAAGAGGGCTGTGCGCAAGAGATGCCCTCGCAATCTGACAGATTTGGAGCGGTTTTGCAAGGAAGAGTGGGCAAATATTGCCAGGTCAGGATGTGCCGTGGTGATAGAGTCCTACCCAAGAAGACTGAATGCTATAATTAAATCAAAAGGTGCTTCAACAAAATATTAGTTTAAGGGTGTGCACACTTATGCAACCAGCTTATTGTACATTTTATATTTTTTCATATTTTTCCCGTAACAGATTTGTTTGTCCTTCAATTGAATTGTACAGGTTATAGGTCACATTAAAGGTGGGAAAAGTTTTGAAATTATTTATTGTGGCCCTTTTTTATATCAGAAAAACCTGGCATTTTAACAGGGGTATGTACACTTTTTATATCCGCTGTATTTTGCAGCTTCAGTAAACACAAACGCTAATTTATAAAAATAAATTCCAGATATTCCTTGTGGACAGTGACACTTCACTAATATTTTGTTCTGCACTTCTACTTTCTAGCTAGCCAGCTGTACTTGTCACAAATGGATATTTTTAACAGTAAGAGTCTTGTTTCTCCTTGTACATTACATTTTTTTAATCCAAGACACCTGCTTTTAATGGTTTTCACCATGACAGGGTGTGAAATAGGCTTATGGAGAGAATGCTGATTGCTGACTGAAGCCAGGGAAAAACAAAACAATTTTTTGCTGTGTCTGAAGCAGTTAGAAACCACAGAGATTTTTTTTTCTGTTCAGGGAACATAATATAAACTTGTGAGCTGTCCCAGAGTTTGCTTTAGAATTTTCCTTTCTTGGTTTTAAAAGGCATGTTCCCAGGAAAACTGAATTTTGTTAGTGCAAAACTGTTATTGTCAATAACAAATGTGCTATTCACAGGTAGCATTTCATGTTGATTCCTTTATTAATTAGTTCCTTAGTGACTTTATCTGGTTACCGTATTTCGAACATGTTTTTGTTTCATAGTGTTCTAAGTTTTATCCCTGAGGTGGAAACCAGGGAGTTAAATTTTTTTTTATTTAATTTTAATTTAACATTTGTTGACCGGGAAAGTCCGACTAGGTTCCACAGATCCTGTTTTCAGCGGAGGCCCGGGGAGAAACGCTCCAGAAGAGTTTAGATGCACACGATAATAAATTACTTTGAAAAAATATTCGGTTAAGAAAGAATTATATGTAAATTAATTTTGTAAATAATTGGTCATGTACATTTAAATTCTGTAGTAAATATACAGATTATATATGATTATATATGATTGTTTCTTTATCACTACAGCATTTTAATAGCACTTTCCAAGTAGCAGTAAAAATAATCTTAGAGAATTCTTGTTATGAGGTCTCACAATTTTGCTGTGATTGGGTGCATATTGATGAGAAATGTATCGTTGTGGTACAGTGACATAAAGCCAGCCTACTGAAGCCAATGCAGATACTGCGAAATAAAAGAACATGTTTTTGTAAGGGAAGACCATCTTTCATATAAGACTGGAATCTTCATTTTCTTAGGCACTTTTTACTACCTGCACCTTGCTAACTAGTATATTAAAATCTGAGACTGTTAAAACATGGAAACAAGTTTAAAAATGTGAAGGTGTTTTGGTGTACAGTGAAATCACCATATATCACTGGAAAACTTAGGGTGAGCTTGGCTAGTCTTAAATGGCTCTTGGGTTGATAGCCTAGTAACCACCTTGAACGCGTAAACTGTAGATGTTCTTCTTGTTTCACTGTTGCAGTCATCACATTTGTGTTATCTGCTTAACCCACGTGACAAAGAGAAAAGTACATTTGTGTACACTTACCATAAATGTAGATATTCGAGTGTATTCACTGTTGCAGTCATCACATTTGGGTTATCTGCTTGCAGTAGCCCTCAGTCGGCCTGATTATCAAAGTCTTGGGCACTGCGTCGGTTGCTGTCTCATCTTCCATGACGTCAGGTAGTCAGGGGTGTAAAGCATGCAGCCAACGCCATTACACCAGTCTTTTTTGCCATGTGGTGCCCGAAGCAGAAGCAGTTCACAAGTGCCAGTCGGCCGACTCTTGAAATTTTCGTTTTTGAGTTTCAGAACTGAAGTCTTCAACTAAAGCTAAGTACCCCATTGGGGAAACTTTTTCTTGCTCTAAACTGATGTCAGTAAAAGTCAATAACTGTATTTCTTGTGGAAAGCAAATACCTCATAAAGATTTTCACTTGTACTGTATTCCTTGCCTAGGCCCTGACCACGACGTACCTTGCTGTCGGTTTTGTGCCTTATTTAAACAACAAACTATTCGTCTTCGGTATATTTCCGCTTCTAAATATTTTGGTACTCGGTTCAATTATCCAGATATGTCTTTGGTAAGCCATCCGACTACCGACATTCCGAAAAAACGCAAAGATAAAGACAGAGACAGGCCGCCTAGGTCCAAAACTGTCGACGACGCTTCTCCTAAGCTAGTTGCCAGTTCGCCGGTACTCATTGAGGTGCTTTTGCAGTCCCTGATACCCACTACTTCAGATTCATAGGCCTCTACTGAGACCCATTCGGAGTCCGATATGCCGCAAGATGCTTCAACTGTGGAACCTGCGGATGTCTGTACCTTGGATGGGTCCAAAGCCGCTGTGCAGGCACCGGCTTCTGAAGGTGTATTCAGACCTACTGACTTGCATATTAAACGGAAGCCATCTTCTTCTTCAAGACCTAAAATTTGATCCATGCCTAGAAAACCTATGCCCAGACCGCATGGTCAGGCCTCTATGCCTAAAAAACAAATGATAAGAATGGCTGAAGACCTTATTACTTTAATCAGGGGAAGCCAATCTTCCTCCTCTAAGAGACCTAGGACTGAATTTGCTTATGATACTTCTGATTAGGATTCTGAATTTTCTGTTTCCTCTGATGACCAAGATTTACCCTTATCTACCTATGAGGATTCTGATATAGAGGACTCTATTCCCTCTGCTTCCCCTCCAGAGGATTTCTCTTTTGGTGAAAGCTTGGATACTCCTAGGTAGCATTTCTGTTGGGAAAGCCAGGATTACTCTGATTCTAAAAAGAGGCTTAGGGATTTCTTACTCCTGCCCCAACACAGACCTTTAGCCATCCTCCCTGTATTGGACATTATTGATGATGCCTTTTCGGAATCTAGCTTGGCCCCTGATTCTTTGCCTCCTCCTTCCAGAAAACCTGATAGATATTACAGGGTTCCTGATTCTCACAAGTTCCTTTTTAAAAATCCTACTGCGGATCCTGAGACCATTTCACAAGGACCCAAGGGCTTTAAGACTACTACTGCCAAAAATCCTACCCCCTCTGATAGAGATTCCAGGGCGCTAGATAGATGGGGTAAGAAGGTGTACACTTCAGCAACCTTGGCCATTAGGGCCTTAAATTGCCAGCTTCATTTGTTAAAGTATCAGCAGCATATTATTGGATTGCTTAAACAGAAAATGATGTTGATTCCTGACTGTGCTGAAAATAAGGATTTACAGGATTTAATGCATTCTGCTGAACAAGTTGGAAAACATACTTTGCAATGTGGTTTTGATTCACTAGATGCATCTTGCAGGGCTGCTGTCACTGGGTCTGTACTTAGGCATGCTTGGCTTAAGGATCAGTCTTTGCCAGATCATGTTAAAGCTAAATTGCTGGATGCTCCCTTAAATCAGGACCGCCTGTTTGGCAACAAAGCAGAAGAAGTACTTTTAAAAAGATGGAGGAAAAGGCTAAATCTATGCAAACTGTTAAAGATTTCCTACAAGTACAGCCTACAAGATTTAGTAAGCATTGGCCCTCTAAGAATTGGTCCTTTCCTGCCTCTTCCAGGCCTTCTCAGTCCAAACTCAGAACCAGCAGAACACCCAGGCTTCAGTCACAAGGTACGCACAGGACTAAGCAGTGGGGGGCTCACACTTCCAAATCAGAGAGTAGTAAGACTCCCCCCTATGGTAAACTGTCTCAATGACTTAACTTTAAAACTTCCAAGCCCTTCTCAACTGACTGCTCCTTTAGGGGGAAAGATTGCTCTGCAGACAAAAAACTGGGAACTCATTACCCAGGACAAATGGGTTTTAAATATAGTTACAGATACAGATTTCACTTCCACATGTTACCAATCCCAAATTGTTGGCCAGATATAGCCCCAAATCAGTGGGCAGAGGCTAAAAAGCAAGTACTCTCTCTCTCAAGCATAAAGGCTATTCAGACTGTACCA
This sequence comes from Protopterus annectens, assembly GCF_019279795.1. Classification (NCBI taxonomy): domain Eukaryota; kingdom Metazoa; phylum Chordata; order Ceratodontiformes; family Protopteridae; genus Protopterus; species Protopterus annectens. Next base: position 596,780,805 of record NC_056733.1, read on the forward strand.
GAAGAGGAAAATGGACAAGGTTTCTACTCAATAATTTTCCTGATACCCAGAAAAGGCAGCTCATGGCATCCTATCCTGGTCCTTTCTATCCTAAACACCTTTTTTGTGATCCCAAAATTCAAGATGTTAACTCTTCACCAGTTGCTTCCAATGCTAGGTAAGGATGCCTGGTTGGCAACACTGGATTTAAAGGAAGCCTACCTGCACATCCCAATCAGGGAATTTTGCAGAAGATACCTACGCTTCAAAGCAGGTTACATGCACTATCAGTTCTCTGCACTGCCCTTTGGCTTATCTCCTGCGCCCAGGGTATTCACAAAGTGCCTAGCTCCAGTCATTGTATTTTGCAGGCAAAGAAATATTCAAATATACCCATACCTGGACGATTGTCTAATTCAGGCAGAAAGCCAGGACATACTTCTGAATCATCTGGCATTTGTACAAAAGGTACTAACCTGTCTGGGGTACACCATAAACAAAAAGAAATCACATCTTGTACCCTGTCAACAAATTATATTCCTGGGAGCAAGCTTGAATACAACTTCCCAGATGGCTTTCCTCACGCCAGAGAAACAAATTCATTTGACAACTTACTTCAAACTAATGGCCACAAAAACCCTGCTATCTGCAAGGCAAATACTGCAAGCCTTGGGGTTCATGGCCTCTTGCTTTCTCCTAATTTCATATGCAAGACTGCATATGAGGAAACTACAATGGTATCTAAAAAGCTTATTGTGTCAACATTCTCAGGATCTAGAAGCAATGATTCCTATCATACCTTGCCTAAAGTTAGAGTTCCTTTGGTGGGCAGAGGCCTGCCACCAAAACAAGGGACTACCATTCACTCTAACCCCTGCCTCCCAAACCCTAGCAACAGACGCATCAGACAATGCATGGGGGGCTCACCTGGCAGGGAAGTGCATTCAGGGCAAATGGAACCCAAGTCAAATGCACCTGCATATCAGTCAGAAAGAAATGTTAGCTGTACAGAATGCTCTGACAGCCTTCAAGGACCACATTCTTCCAGGACAATTAATGGTAAAGACGGATAACACCACTGTTATGTGGTACATAAACAAGCAGGGGGGGTACCCATTCCTACCCCCTCCGCAGACTAGCCATGGCTCTGTAGAACACAGCCTTGAGCTACCAAGTGCACCTACAGGCTCAATTCCTGCCAGGAAAGCTAAATACACTGGCAGACGAACTAAGCAGAAATCTCATGGACCCACACGAGTGGAAACTGGAACCAAAGACTTTCAACATGTTGATAAACAAATGGGGGAGCCCAGATATAAACCTGTTTGCCTCCCCCCAGAACTACCAATTGGACAAATTCTGCACAAGGACTCCCCATAAACAATATCAGTTTATGCCTTTCCTCTCTGAAGTAACTACTAAAGATCAAACAGGACAAACCAAGGACGATACTGATTGCACCAGACTGGCCACGCCAACACTGGTACCCCCTCTTGTACAGTGTATCACTGCTGGTACCGTGGCACCTGCCTTAGACCCCTACCCTGATGTCCCAGCAGGAGGGCCAGATTCTGCATCCTCAGCTTCAAACCATGAACCTGACACCCTGGCTAATTACCTGATCTCTCTGTTACCATCCCTCAGTAAACAAGTGTTGGATGTTATTTCTGGAGGCAAGGAGGCCTAGTACTAGAAAATCTTATGCTGAAAAATGGAAAAGATTCTGTACCTGGAACCAAACTCAAGTGATGGGCACAGCAGCGCACAATTTACCTCAGATTCTTCAATACTTAACTGAGATGCTTCACAAGGGCCTTTCCTTTTCCTCCATCAAAATTCATGCCTCAGCCATTTCAGCTCATTACAAAACAGAACCACCCCTCTTCTTTCTTCCACTGCTTCAGCAGTTCCTCAGAGGGGCCAAAAACTTAAGACCACCCAGGAGATCCCCAACTCCAGCCTGGGACCTTAACTTTGTATTGGAAAAACTCACTCTACCTCCTTTTGAGCCAGCTGCAAGTGCAGAGTTAAAATTCCTTTCTTGGAAAACAGCCTTCCTTTTAGCAATCACTTCAGCAAGAAGGGTGTCTGAATTACAAGCCCTTATGGCAGTGGAGCCTTTCATCATCTTTCATGTGGACAGGGTGTCCCTCAGGACCAGCCCCTCTTTCATGCCCAAGGTAGTATCCAGTGTGGCTCTTAATCAGTCCATTCATTTGCCAACCTTCTTTTCTAATCCACAGAACAAAGGGGAACGGATACTGCACTCCTTAGATGTGCACAGACAACTTACATTTTACTTGGACAGGACTGAACTTCAAAGGAAATTAACAGCTGCTCGTGGCATTTGTTGCAGGGGCAGAGGGGAAGGCCATTTCAAAGCAAACCATTTCTAAATGGATATCCTTTACTATGCTTAAAAGCTTTTTGGTGTATTTGCTTTTTTGTTGGAGGTATAACCTTGCATATATATATTTAATTGCTTCCCATTAGGGAGGCACCTGACATCTGGGGCAAGAAAAACTGATGTAATGGCGTTGGCTGCATGCTTTATACCCCTGACTACCTGATGTCATGGAAGATGAGACAGCAACTGACGCAGGACCCAAGACTTTAATAATCAGGCCGACTGAGGGCTACTGCAAGCAGATAACCCAAATGTGATGACTGCAACAGTGAATACACTCGAATATCTACATTTATGGTAAGTGTACACAAATGTACTTTTCTCTTTGTCACGTGGGTTAAAGCTTTGATTTTCATCGACTTTGTATTAGCCATGCAGTTACTAAACTGCACGTCACAGAAATACTTCATAGTTTCATTTATCAAGACACTTTCAGTGGCCTGGTGGTATTGGGGGACTATTCGGGGTAGGAAATAAAGCAGCCAGTGCCAGTTTTCTTTTCTGACAGGAGAGAGAGCTCATCTTCCTCACAAAAAAGGCATCACCTTGAGGAGAGCAAGGGCTAGTCCTGTCCTTGGCATTATAACGTAATGATGACCTGTACACTGTCCTTGCAGCTGTAGACCAAGCATGTGCTTCATCTATCAATGCAACTGCTGCAAAGATAAAGGGTAACTAAGTGAGATATCTGCTTTAAAATTTGCTTGACGTGAACATGTATTGTTTTCTTTTCAGTATGTTTTCACCTGCTTTGAACTGCTTTGAAATGTAGTGCTTTGTTTGCATTTATATTTGTTTTGAGCAACTTCCTATTCCTTCCTTTTCCATCATAGCCCCGATGCAGTAACATTTTAAGCCTGTTGTAGTGCCTTTAGCTCACTGATTATTTTCCAGTATTCAGAAAAAGACAAACAAGTTAACAGCTAAAGTGGTGGGAGACCCTGCTGTAGTTGTTAAGATCAGGTCTAGCGCTCGGCAGTAAAATCTGCCTGTACTGACCAACAAATGACAACAGTAGAACAAAAACAATTGTTATTGTCTACTGCCCATTACCAGTAGCATGTCCTTAAGTTCCTCTAAAGAATTTAGAAGGTTGCTAGTATAAGAGGCTTTGTGTTAGCATGTATTTTCTGAAGGCTGTGAACTCTGAAACTCCGATGTATGTCATTATTAGCAACCTCAGTCCTCAGTGGTTTGTCTGAAAACCACAAATTTTATGAGGAACAAAGCAGAAATTTGAAGCAATAATCTGGATGTTTTGCAAAAATCTGAACAGTTGAGAGGCAAGAATGGTAAGTGTAAAAGTGATGTACAGTGTTACACTGCATTTCTGATAGTGTCCTCGAAGTGTTTTATGGCTTTGAAAGCCAGCAAAACACTTTGCAGTATTTTTTCCCTGTAACTAGTAGTACATGGAGCAGAGAAAGCTCTGTGCACTACAAAGAGTTGTGGTCGTGTCGCCGATCATAACCCCTTATTATGTGTTCTTGACATGGATGCCAAAATTCTCCTCTCGAGGTGAATTTCTAGGCATCGATGTCTGGGACACTTAATAAGCAGGTTATGTTTGGCGAGCCAGTCATAATCCCCAATGTTATACAGGTCATGTGAAACATATAATATTCTTTAGTATTTCTGCATTTGTTATACATAGCATTACAGTGTACATATCACTATGTTTTGCATTCTGTTTAAATGTCTTTGTTATGCTGCTGTTGGTACTGGCCGAGGTTGTGGCAGAAAAATGACCGTTACCACCCACTTACTTGTTAAATGATCTACTCACCCAGCGCTCTGGCATTTCCTGCCTGAAGAAGGTAATGACAAGGACAGTCAAAGGAAAAATGATGTTGCCTGTAGTGTAACATCCAAGGTAGCTTCTCCACTGGCCCTTTAATCCCACATAACTTGTCTAATCCTTGTGATGGAGTTATCATAAGACCAGCCACTGCTGGAAAGAGGCCCTTCCTCCTTCATGTCATAGAGAGAGTAAGACCGGACCGAAAAGGAGTGGGTCATTAAGCAAGGGGCAGCATCAGCAGGCATTTGATTTGAACAAATATGTAATTAATAAACTTTTTTGAAGCAACAGAAGATTATGTCAGATCAAGGCCCTCTGCATCTGTCACTGAATGGTTGTGCACTTTTGATATGAAAGAGTACCTAAAAGATAAGTAGCCATTAGGAATGCTGGGACCTGCTAGAGTGAATCCCAAAGTGCAGAGATTGACTGGCCAAATGATTAGACTTACATGTACTAAGTCCAAGATGCCATTTCTCTGAATATTCCATTTTCTCCAAGGTATGGCAATCTTAGAATTGGTTTGTATAAGTTTGGTGATGCAGGGGGGCATCTCCCACCCCCCAGCAAAAAGACATTTTAAGGAGAATGCCAGGTTTCGTGATTTGCTCTTCTCTGGGTTTTTAGTATTTTTTTTTTTGGCTTCTCAGCACTTGGCATTTCGAGTGCCAACATTTTAATAGGAAGCCAAAAGATTAACCTGTCACAAAGAAATCATAGAAGACGGTGTTTTGTGGTAGCAACCTTGCTTTTTGGCATTACATTCCCTGTAACTGCACAAGGGCCTTGTTCAGTGACTTGGCATCCATTGGTCCTGCTGCTCAAATCTCTCTGTGCTATCAGTGTTGGCACATGTTGCCTACTTTACAGGGTTCTAAGTTTTTCACACACGGCTGAGTTAGCTTCTTTTTTAAACAGGAAACATCTTTATTAAATTATCATTTATGACATAAGCAGTCATACATTTATATAAATGAAAACAAACCATATTGATATATTTTTAGTTGCAAAAATGATATATCACTTATAATTTATGCAAACATTGTCAGTCAAGCATTACATAGCTCTTTCAAATCCCGCCTTCTTTTAAACTTTATTCCTTCTCCAAAACATTATTCTGCATGTATTGTTCTCCAAATTCCCATTTTTCTATGTAATTTGCCCTTCCACCTTTCCAAAGAATCCCATTCCCAGTTGTTTGATCACTGTTACTATATTCACTACTTCTAGTACATTTGGTTTAGACTTTGATTTCCATTTTCTAGTAATTGCTTTTTTGACAGCCACCATACTTAGACTCAGCAAGGTCTTCCTATGTCTAGGCAGTTTCAATACCGTATCATAGCTCAAAGAATCATTTCCTAGTTATACCAATTTGCTCACCCAGTATTTCTGGGAGTTATCTGCAGGGAATTTTTAAAATCTGCCAGCTCATTACAGTCCCAAAAAATATGTTTCCAATTACCTCTTTCTTCCCCTTCACACCTCCAACATTAGGTATCTACCTGAAGAAAACATATTTGGAGTCTACTTGGGGTATAGAAATACCTATGTAAACACTTCCAAGCAAATATCCTAAATCTTCTAGACTTTGTTGCATATTTGGCAGTCATACTTATATCCCGGCCCCAATTTTCTTTGTGAATTGCTTATCCAGTCTATCTTCCCAATCCTTTCTAATCTCCTCTGATTGATTCTTATAGTTTTCATACAATATTTTATATGCTGTACTAATTATCCCTTTTTAACAGCAGCTTCTGTTCCAGATTCTACCAAGGCCTATACTAGTTCTGGTCTTTTGCTTAGGATCCCCCCATTTCTTTCTCTTTGCCTATTCTCTGATATCAGACATTGATAGGGTAGGCAGTCTCTAGCCTGCAGTCCAAATAAATTATTGGCCTCTTCCCATTCTGTTAGCTTTCCCTCTTTAATTATTTGATCCCAGTACCGTGGTTCCTTTGCCAGTTTTCTCCATTAAATTCCAGCCCCCCCCCTTGCCTATTGTCTGTATCACTAATTGCAGTAATCTCTATTGACAGAATCTCCTTTCTCCATTCCCGTGTTGGCTTAGTTCTTAGGATACTTTCTGCTACTTTATGAATATAATATTCTGTATGGTTATTGTTATTCTTCTTAAGGATCTGCATCCAAAAGCCCAGTCTCTCCTTTTTTCTTGAGCCCCCCCCCCCCCATTTCATCATCATCCCTTTCCACTTTGAATTATAGGTTTCTGCTTATGCTGTGTATAGGAGCCTTAACTGTGTAGCTCTGAAATACCCCTTCAAATCAGGTAATCCCAAACCACCTTGTCTGTTGGAAGGATCATCTTATCCCACTTCACCCTTGCCATCTTCCCTCCCAGATAAAATACTTAAAACTCGTTAGTAATTGCTATCTTGAGCTTCTCTTCTAGCTGGTAAAAAGATGCCTGACCTGTGTATAAAACTAAAGGGACTAAAACATTTTGACTGCTTGTATCTTGTCATCCATATCTGTAAACAGAGCTTCCAGTTTCTCAGTATTGTATTATCTTTTGTTTAGTCTCTTCTCACATATCCTTAGCTGCCACTACAGACTCCTTTTTAATCCATACTCCTAAGTACTTCATTTTTATCATGTCCCCTTAAATATGGGTTTTGCTGAACCAATTCATGTGTGGGTATTGCCTTTGTTTTATCTTCATTAATTTTGTATCCTGAAAGGACATAAAACTGTCTCAAAATATTCCACATCACTGAAATGTCCCTTTCTGGTTTTATCAGGTATAAAATAATATCAGCTGCAAATAAAGCCAGTTTTTCTTAACTACCATACCAATTATATCCTTAAAATTATGAGTGCCTTATTTTCTTTGCCAGTAGTTCTAAGTATAGTGCAAATAACCAAGGGGGAGGAGCCCATGCCGTGTTCCTGTGCTCAAACGGAAGTTGTCAGAGTGGAACCCACCCAATTTAAATTTTGCCTCCGATCCCTCATGTATCCTTCCAATTAATCTTATAATTTTATCAGGGAATGCAAATGCTTCCATTGCCCTACTCATCAAATCCTAGCTTACTCTGCTGAATGCTTTCTCTGTATCAAGACCCACCAATAATACTGGTATTTTCTTACATTCTGCTTCCCTCTGGATCATCATTGTTCTATTAATGTCAGATGTTTGTCATAAACCGCACTGATCCATATCTATCAATTTTGGCATCACCTTTGCCATTCTTTTAGCCATTGTAGGTAAACAAAACAATGATCCAATAAGCTTGTTTCTGCGAACAGGCTTTTGTTGAAAAATTTTCCAACATATCCAAGGTCTTGCAACTTACTTTAGTTATATTAGTTTAGGGAGTGAGGAGTGATCCCCCCCATATGGTGAGTGTGTGATTGCTTGCACCATATGAAAAAGTTGTAGATGAAAACTCATGTACTGATTTAGGCTTACTGGATCTTGGTTAATTTAAAACGACTCAACATCATGAAACACATCCATTACATTATGTGACAAATTAAACTTTTTTCTAGCAGACTCTGTGAATGTGCTTCCCTGCTGCCTTCTCCTTGTTGTAAAATCTCACCAACTTGCTATTAAAACATTAACTACTAGTAACTGTTTCCTTTTCTTCAGGATTATGTGATCTCAAGAGTTATTTTAGGTAAGTAGCAGGGGTTGTGGGGGTTGCAGGAAGGCTTGCATACCTTTAAAACTGGGGACTGTGGTGTTTCAATGTGTTTTTTTATTTGGCAATCCATGTGGTCACTCAGTGAATGGATGTTTCAATATGTGTGTTTGTTTCTGGTGGTTTGATCATGAATGCTGCAGCGTACATGTTTCTTAGGAGCTGGAATGTGATTTAGTGATTCCCAACTACTTCTCTTCTGTTTAATTTTCTGTAACTGAGTGGGCAAACCATTATGCTCTTGAGGAAGGGTTCCTTTGTGTCAGGAGTACTGTAAGCCCAGACTTTTTCAAGGACCCAAAGATCAGCCATATGGGAGGGAAGGGTAATGAAGGGGGGAAGTGCGGAATGTACTGGAGACCTCATAACTCTAAGGCCTGAATCATCTCAAAAGGCTTAGCTTCACAGGGAAGATATGATCTTCTTCCTTCCCCATTTTCAAAACTTTTTAAGAAAATTAGAAATGTTTGAGTGTGATTCATCTGGTCACATTGCTAAAACAGCAAGAATGATATGTGTTGATATCATGCTTTGGGTTTAGAGGCAAATGGCACTCAAAGCACCATTTCACAACAGAAGTCTGCTTTCTGCAGTCATGCATTATACAAAAAGCCAGGTTAGAAATAAACTGGCAGATGAAAAGAAAGCAACATAGTGACAAAAAACAAAACTGAAAAATTGTTTCTAAAGAATTTTAACAGAAACAGTTTAAGCTGTTTTCACAATGAGTGGTTGATGGGAAAGAACTAGAAAAGCCAGGAATCGACCACTTTTGGAGATGAGGGGCTGTTCTAAGTTACCAGGGGAAAAGAAAAAAAAAATCTTCTTAGCTGACATGAATAATAAAACTTCCTGAGGTTAGTCTTGCTAACCAAGTGTGTCAGAAGTTGTATCTCTAGTTGCTTCTTTGTCAGCTGTGGCATGTGGTTGAGGGAGTGCACTGGCATGCTGTATGTGAGTCCTGTGGTAGGACAGAGGAGTTTAACTTGTCACTGTATAACTGTGATGCCCCTCCCTGCACCTAGCAGGGGGGATGCAGCTGGTAAAATGATGTACACTGGTTTACACCCCATTTTGTTCCAGATGGTACTGAAACCTGACCTCATGAACCAAAATGAGTTCTCCTAGGCAGGAGAATGAGATCTTGTGTCAGTGTGAAGGGAAGGTATGGGATTTCTTGGATGGCAAATGAGCCCAAGGTCATGAGGGAGGAAAAAGAGTTTGCTAGAACTTCTCTGTATTCTTCATAGTATATTTGTAGGGCCAGATTTTATATTAGAAGGGTAAAGTACAGCCTCATCAGCTGGAGTTCTGTAAATGTCATGACAGAAAAAAATGTAGAATCATGTTTACAGAAGCAGTTACAGGAAGTCGTTATGTCTGTTCACAGAGTTTGGGAAGCATGACTTATTTAAACGTAAGTATCTCACGAGTGTACAAGTTAAAGAAATGCCCAGACAACTGCTGGTAGACTTTTACAAATTAAGCCAGTTTCTGTTAAAAATAAACAAGTTTATTAAACTCTAGGGTGCTATGAAAGCCTAAGAGAAGATGACTGCTGTAATAATCAAATGTTTACATGCCGTCTTTTAGGAAACACCATTGTATGTTCTGTAATAAACTGGGTTTGTTTCCTTTAGATGTAAAACTGGACTTGGCTAGCTGTGGGTGTGGTAACCCATGATGTTCCTAACACATTTTCGAGAGATTAAAGTTGGCAGAACGGAGATATGCTGTTAAGACATTTTGGGAGCTATTTTGGCTCTCTCATAGCTGACCATCACCATCAGTAGCTCACAGTGCCTGTCCTCATCTGTCGGTCCACAGATCCGTCCCACATCCCCTGGACTTGTGCCAACGGCAGATTTAGATCAGTGAAGAAGTTGAGGTGTCCAGGATAGTGTCATAGTGCTGCCATGGGTGCTTTTACCTACCCCCCCCCCCATTCACAGCCAGTAAGAGTCAGAGGGTGGTGTGTTGAATGAGTGTCAGTGCTGAACTTCCCCTCACAACTGCATGGGGATGATATCAGCAGGACATCCCCTCCACCTCACCTTCAGGAAGCACCACTCAATTATTTCCCCAATCTCTATTAAGAAAATCAAACCATATAAGACTACCCCAAGTGTGTGCATCTCTTCCCCCCTCCCCAGGTTGGGCACTTCCATAATTCCTTGATGCACAGAAGAGCACTCAACCCTGCTGTTTGAACTTTGTTTGCTTGCTTGGGCTGTAGTTAGTGCCTTATCCCTCCACAACACTAGCACAAAGAATAGATACACTGTTAGGTTTGTAGTTGTGGAAGCTTTTAGAGTTGATTACAGTATGGGGTTTAGGAATTTGCCCTTTCTTATCTCATGGTTATGGATGGATGCTGATGTCATCAATCCAGATGTCATCAGATGTAATCTTTGAGAGGAATATCTTTTATATGTCAGACTTTGCAGTAATCAAATGCCAATAAATAAGTAAATAAATAAATGTGGCTGTTTCAGGGCAGTTTCTCTTTCCCAAAGAGCACAGTACTGCATTGTTTTTGTGTTGAGTATGAACACGTGGTCTTAACATTAGGTACTGTTATGGTCTGGGGCTTCCTGCAAAACAGAGGTCTCATTTATGGGGTTAATGATAGTGTCTAGTTTGCAGTCATAGGATCATTGGATCATAGGAGGTTACTAGGCTAACTGCCCCAGGGCTCTTACAAGCCTAGCCAAGTTCCCAAGGGTGTCTGGTTCAAGCAGACACTAAAGTCAGCATTTATTTCCCCTGTCCAAGAGGGACACAGGTGGTACCCCCCAGGTGAATTTCTGGTTACCCATCCAATTGTCCAAATTATGCTTAAATAAGGCCAACCAGGGGCTTTGTTTAACATGAATAGGAAGCTTGTTCCAAAAGTAGGGCAACCTCTGTGAGACACATCTGCCTCTCCAGCAAGTTCTGTTAATGTCACATGTCACAAAAGGAAATACTGTCAGCCCAGCTGTCTGGAATTTTGTAAATCATTCTGTCATTTTTGAAAATGTATATGATTCATACAGAGGTGTGTGTAAAGGTGTAAAGTACTGAGGTAAAATGTAACACAGCATGCCCTGCTGGCTTAGAACAGAAATGTATATAAACTATTGTAATTGTGTAAATGGATATGTTTTAACAGTAAAAACGAGAACATAAGAGGGTTAACTTGCAAAACTTCAAGAAAATAAGTTGAAATTAAATTGTTTTACGACTGTGCTATAAAAATTATCTCTCAGTTTCAGTTCAGTAACAGACAGAATGTCTAGAGCTAGAAGTTTTTGTATTCTCTTGGAAGAGAAGTAATTACTAGGTCTGAAATGCAGAAATTTTTTATTGTTTTATGACTTCCAGTGTCTTCAAACATCTGAGAGATATGCATTTTTCACACAGAGATGTTAAATTCTGTTAGTTTCTGACAAAAAGGGGTTTAGCTTGGGAACTAAAAGTCAGGTGACACAAAGTGATGTCATCCAAGCTAACTCAGCAGTAAAATTTGATATTTATTTAAGAACTCCCTCAGAGAGAGACTGTGCATTTTATATCTGTCTTTTGACCTAACAGGAACATTCACCCATCACCACCTTCTGCACTTCTCTTGCTGTAAGTAAGTTTTTAGGGCATAGTAACTATTTTAGATTTAGACAGGAATATATTAAAGTATAGCTTAGATGTTTTCTTTATTTATTTGAGACTGTCCTGCAATGTTGTTTTAAATATTTCCTTTGATTTTGAACTCTGATGTAACTGATTATTTACTGAGTATTGTCTTGTTCTTTTACTATTTATTTATTATTAAACGTATTTAAACTTATCTCTGTGGCTGATATCTGTGAGACATATTTAAGCTCTTAGCGTACTTGCATATCTGTTTGGTGACACTGTACAGGACACTCCTAAATAGCCTTGCTCTTGGTCAGACTACTGTTTGGATTATTAGTAACATTACACAGTAGGATTGGGCACCCTTTTTTAAGGGCCTTAGAGTAACTGATAAAGAGTTGGTTGGTGGCAGCTGGAACTACCTTATTGTCTGGGCAGAAGGGGGCATAACTAGCAAACCTGTGCCAGCCTTTCCCAGGTGTGTGTGTGTGTGTGTGTGTGTGTGTGTGTGTGTGTGTGTGTGTGTGTGTGTGTGAGTATATAAATCAGATCTCAAAGTGTGTGCATGTCAGCTACCTGGGCAGGGACACGAAGCACTGGTTGGACATAGAGTGTGCTGGAGATTTTAGCTTGGCCACTCAGCTGAGCTCTCAACCCTATAACTGTGCTAGTGAGGAATCTTACTGGGGATCTAGAGAAAGAGGGAGAAACCAGCCCCAGACTGACTATGATCTCTGTGTGGTTGTAAGGGAAATTGCACTTTACTGTGTGTGTACTTGTTTGTCATCCTCCCGGTGTGTACATTCCCCACTGTTGCCAGTGGTGAGGACTGAGGCTCCTTGATTACTGTGCCAGTGCAGGGGCATCACATCACATATCAGGTTAAGGTCCTTTGAACGAGTGACCCGTCTGCCACCATTTGCATTACAGCTAGGTCAGAGATTGCTCTATATGCAGGGCACAGGTCGCCTCTGAGCAGTCTGTATGATACAGAGTATGGTAACAATGATTTCAGTCTGTCCGCATAAGGCAGATTGTCAGTAAGCTTTGTCAGCCATAGACATTTGAAGTTGCTATGAACACTGGAGAAGTGTATTCCAAAGAGGTTAAAACCCAATGAAGAATCCTGTTGGACTCCACTGATGACATACCTTTTTGAGGAGAGCATGCCACCAACCCTAATTATGTGGATTGTGTTTGAGCTAATTTGCTGTCTAGTACAGTGCATAGGATTTAGTATTTATTAGGGTGAGTTTACCAGTTATACTGAAGTATGGGATAGTACCAAAGGCCTAAGCTATGTCAGGTAAGCCTTTTGCATAGATTCACCACCATCAAGTGCTTCAGTCTCTTTCTTGAAAAAGTGCCAGTTTTAGTGGTAAGGTTACCACCTGTCTGTTTTTTTCCAGACTACCCAGAAATCAAACTGATTGTCCAGTAGTCTGGAAAACACTGTTCAAACTGCAGAACTGGGCAGATTTACTATGTTTTTTTATACAGAAAGCCATGGTAAATTGGCAGATTTACTATGCCTTTCTGTAAAAAAGCATCACAAACCAGGAAAAGAGAATTCCCCTCGACATGACTATGATGCAACAAAAATGGTGGAAAGTGGGTGGGGTGAGGGAAGGAGGTGGGTGGAGTTAGGGACGTGGGAGAGGTGTGACCTTGGTCCAGTTTCGGCCACAACAAAACATGGCATCCCTATTTAGTGGACATGACTTGCCCTTCACAAAACTGAATTGACTCAGGACAGTGGCTGGTAGCCTGCCAGTAACTTGGGTTATGAGATCCAGCATAAAATATGTTTGGCTTTTACAAATAGTACTGGTAAGGCTAATTTGTCTATAGTTCCTGAGGTCAGTGATACGGCCACCCTTATCAAGGGGTTCCACTGTGGCTATTCTCCAGTATGTTGGCATGCATTCAGTAGAGAGGCAGAGACCTAAAATGTTTATAAGGGAGTCAATGATGCTGTGTATAGTGCCGACTAGCAAACAGGCTGGTACATTGTCAGGACTTCTAGAGCTAGTAATTTTGACTGTGGAGAGAATGACTAGGATCTGATCAGAGGTCATCAGAATCTAAGTAGCAAGGGGGGTAGAGAAGAGACAGTATGGAAAAGTTAAATTTAATTTATAAGTAAGTAAAGGTATGTTGTCTTCTGGGTCAGAGAAGGTGGTATTGTTTGAGATCAGTTATGTGACATAACTAAAAAGACCTTGTGATTGTTTTTGGAAGAGGTGAAAATATTCATCTTGTATTTGGCTTTGCAACTTTTGACATTTTTGTCTGAGTTGTTTGTAGACCACAAATGGATTCTGTTAGGCAGCAGTAAAGGGTTGCTCTGAGGTAGTTTACTTCATTTGTTCTTCAACCTGTGGCTCCTTGGATCCACATCAGATCTGACACGGCCGCATTTTGCAGCTACGGCTTCGAGCTCCATGCTCCTCCCCTTACCCATAATGCCCCCTGTCTCCCTTTAGATCTCATTTGCCACCTGAGAGGAAGCAGGGTGGTCCGAGCTCCATAGTGTTTAGCAGTGTTTTTTGAACAGTATTGGTTTCTTTTTCTTTTTGGCTTTGCTGTCTATAACTTCTCTTCTGACCTTTTCTGTACTTTCTTGGGGTTCTCCGTAGCAAAAGTAGTTCATAAGCTTTACTGTCTTTCCTCCCCTCTTCTCTTTCCAGATGGTGCGTATGCGTGCGTGTGTGTGTGTGTGTGTGTGTGTGTGTGTGTGTGTGTTTTGGACTGGCTGAGGCATAGCGGATGCCCCGAAGCCAGGCTTCAAAAGGTGCACAGAGTGTGGCCATAAGCTTTCTCTGGCAGATGGCCACACTCTGTGTATGGTTTGTTTGGGGGTGGCTCACCTCCAGGCCTCCCATCCTATTTGTGCTGGGCCTGTTGCCCTCCTCTGCTGGGACTGAGGTCCCATCTTCCCCTGTTGGGAAAGCAGCAGCTGCTACTTTGTCTTCCCCTTCCACAGCCTCTGGGACTCACCCTCCTGCCAAGAGGCCCATGGAAGGGGATAAAGCCAAAGAAGGAACTGCCTCGCAAGCGATCCCCTGACCGTTTGTCGGAGCCCGCCCCTCTGCCTAAGGTTAAGCCTTTTCCAGGCCAGTGACTCCTCTGCTCAGGTCTCCTAGGTTCTCACCTGAGCCCAGGGTACAGGTTAGCCAGTCGCCCCCTAGGCCTTCCCGCCACCAGCTTTCCTGGCCTACTTCGACGGCATCCTACCGCTCTACACGGAGCCTGTCTGAAGCAGAGATGGACAAGATGATGCAGAGGTTTATCCGCACTCAAATCCAGATGGGGGTCTTGCCGGGACCTGTCCCACTGGAGCGGGCTCCTTCCAGCCAGTGTTTAGACTCATCGCTCCTTCTCCAATCCGACCTGTGGATTCGGAGTCATTGGATCTGAGGACGATCAGAGTCGAGGGGTCGGTGCCGGTAGTACCCTGTACCTTGACGCCGGCCAGTGGCTTGAGTGTGTCGGATCTGACTGGATCGGATCCGAGCTCTCCGAGCCCTAGCCTCAGGGTCGGATCCGAGGGAGTGCTCTCTCCTCTGAGCTTGTCGGAGAGAAGCATTCCCCTCAGCATGTTGGCTTCCAGAGGCTCGGCCCCGGCTTCCCAGTTGGATCGGGGGGAGCGGCTTCTGCTCAGTCAGCCCAGGAGGTCTGTTCCCCCTTGGCATTCGACGTGGTGGAGAGGGTTCTCGCAGGGTCGAGGCCTCTGACTGTTTCATATTCGGAGTCTGTCCGGACCCCACTGGCCTTGAGTGTGGTTCCGATCATCTTGCCCGCTCAGGGACAGCCTTTAGCCGTAGCGCCCCAGGAAGCTCTGGCCTTGATACAACCCGCTTGCGAGACCTCCCCAGATAGTCCCACTGAGGAGCCCCCCTGCAAGCATACGTGTAAAAGGAGGCACTTGGACTCTTCTCCAGAGTCCCTCACCGAAGACACGGACCTGGATGAAGGGGAAGGTTCCCCAAGATCACTGTGAGGATGTCTCCTTTGGAGACATAATGGAGATCCTTCGCCAAAGAGGGGGGTGGTCCACCCCAAAACCTAACTCTGATGAGTCCGTGTTTCTGGGGTCAGGCCTCACCTCACCTCACCATGGCTCAGGTCCATCTACCTCTTGGTTGTCCCCTCCTGCCGATCCACTTGTGGATTTGATAACATCTAGGGTGTGGAAGGAGCCGGACACCATAGAACCAATACCCAAAAGCCCAGACAAGTTCTTAAGCCCCCCCTTGAACAAGTTACACTAGCACAAGGGGTCCCCTATAGATGCTATGTCGGTGGCAGTGACCACCAAGAAGGAACTTGCCCAGGAGAAGTCGAGAGCATTGGATCATTTTGGGAAGCGAGTTTATGCTTCAGTGACCTTCTGTGGGAGGGCGCTGAACTACATGGTGCACATCATTTGACTCCAGAGAGATCTGGTCAAGGAAGTCGCGGAGTCGACCCCTAGGTCCATGTCAGCAGAGGACAGGAAGAAGTTCGATGCATGAATGGCCACCCTAAAAGCTGTAGCCAACACGTCTATGCGTTTGCTCTCTCATGCCATGGAGGCAGCAGCATCGGCGGCGGGGTCAGGCGTTGCCATCTGGCATCACGCCTGGCTCAGCTTTTGTCAGTTCTCGGAGCCCTTCAAGGTGTATTTTATCAATACCCCTTTTGATGGTTCTTCCCTTTTTTGAGAAGACGGTTAGAGAGACTTTGGTCCAGAGGGAGAAGGACATGAAGAAACTGTCTGCCATCGGGATCCGCTTCTCACCACCTCAAAGGTCCTTTTCCAGGAACCAGTGAGGCCAGAAGAAGATGTAGATCCGCAAATCTCAGGCGTTTTCCCGGGACGCTCAGGACTCGCCTTCCCCCAGAGGCAGAGGGGGATATGATAGATCCCGCCCTAGAGGCAGAGGGGATCCTAAGAATTTTGCGTCCCGAGAGCTTTTCTCGGGTAAACCCAGGTAGCATCCCTGAGGGGTTGCCTGGCTGTCCATCTCTGGAGGCAGTCGGGGGCCACTTGTCGCTACACCCACTAGCATGGGAGTCCATCACTACAGATCGGTGGGTACTGCGAGTCATATCCAGAGGATATTTCGTTCCATTCAAGGATCCTCCCCCATCCAACAAAGTCCTGCTGGACGTTCCACCCTCACAGTGGGAGGAGGCAGTGTTGCAGGTAGATACACTGCTAAGAAAACGAGTCATCCAGCTGGTCCCCCCCAGACCAGTCCAGATCCGGGGTTTATTACAGGTTTTTTTAGTGCCAAAAAAGACGGGGGACCTCAGACCAATATTGGATCTGTCTATTTTGAACCTATCAGTAACCAAGACAAAATTCCGGATGGACACGATTCACTCTCTCCTGCCCTATCTGCAGGCCAGAGACTGGATGTGTTCGATCGACCACAAGGACGTGTACTATCACATCAAGTTGGACAGGTGCTCCCATTGGTTCCTTCGCTTCTGGCTGGGAGCCAATCATTACCAATTTTGAGCCCTCTCCTTTGGTCTCACCACAGCCCCCTGGGTGTTCACCAAGGTAATGGCGGCAGTAGCAGCTCACCTGAGGCTTCAGGGCATTCAGGTCTTTCCATACTTGGACAATTGGCTCTTTACTACCCCTTCATAGCATCTACTTTGTCAGATCAGGGACTCCTTCCTTCAGCTGTTCAACAAGTTGGGCATTACAATCAATATAAACAAGTCTGCTCTTCACCTGCTTAAGAGTTTAGATTTCATTGGGGCACGGCTGGACACAATACAAACGAAGGTGTTCCTCAAGTCAGACTGGATACGTAGCTTGAGGTTGCATGTCTTACGTATTCTTCAGACTCGTTTACCAACAGCCAAAGCAGTGTTAAGGGCTCTAGGTTCCATGGCAGCCACAATAAATCTTCTTCCTATGGTGTGCCTTCATATGAGGGTACTGCAGCGGACACTGGCGGTTCAGTGGTCATTGTTAGACCCTCCATTGTCTTTTCTAGTGAGAATTTCAAAAGTGTCCAGGGACTCCCTTTGGTGGTGGATTCAGTCCTAGGATCTCCTCAAGGGACGTCCTTTTCAACCTCCTTTCTTTCCCCAAGACCATGGTGACCACGGACACCACCCTACTAGGGTGGGGGGGCACTGCTCAGGAAGCACAGTCAAAGGCACATGGACCCCTTCCAAGACCTATCTGCACATCAGTGTTCTAGAGATGAGAGCAGTTCTTCTTGCGTTGCAGCCCTCCATGCTCATCTTCCTCTGGGAATGATTGCAATTCAGATGGAAATATGTCAGTGCTCTGGTATATCAACAAACAAGGGGGAACCAGATTTCATCCCTTATGTCGAGAGGCCATGAGAGTGTGAGAATGGGCGATCTCCACCGGCCGCTTTCTGGTGGCGACACATCCTGGGACTGTCCAACATTCTAGCGGACAGGCTTAGCAGATCGATCCTGATGCCTTATGAGTGGTCTCTGAAGCCTTCAGTGGCAGAACAGATCTTCCTAGAGTGGGGTCGTCCTTGCTGCGATCTCTTCACATCTCCTTCCAACGCGAAATGCAGCGAGTTTTTTGCTCTGAACCCCCCCACCAGGGGAAGCCCCCAGAGACGATCTGATTCATGCTTGGCCTCCCGGGCTTCTTTATGCATATCCTCCTCTTCCCCTTATGTCAAAGTTTCTACAGAAAGCCCAAAGGTTGGGGAGCACTGTGATCCTCATCTCCCCATTCTGGCTTTGACAGGTTTGGTTTCCCTTATTCAGGTCTCATCTAGTTGTTCCACCATGGACCTTGGATCCAGTGCCGGATCTGCTCTCACATCCCTCGGGGATCCCTCATCCAGATCTGGACAGTCTGAAGCTCACTGCTTGGCTGCTCCAGTTCCCATGATTCTTAGGACTCCCAGCCTGTCATCTCCTGTTACATCAATTCTGGTGGCGGCTCATAAATTGTGTACCAGAAAAGTTTATCGTAAATGGAAATGTTTTTCTATATAGGCCATTCAGAGGTCTTTGGATCCTTTCACTGCTCCGCTTTCGACAGTTTTAGATTTTCTAGCTAGCATTTTTCATCAGGGCGCTAGTTCCTCTGCTGTGAAAGTCCAACTAGCAGCCATCTCTAATTTTCATGTTGGGGTAAACATGTCTTCATTGGCTTCCTCTAAACTTTGTAAAACCTTTCTCAAAGGTGCCTTTCTTCTCAGATCTCCAATTAAGGAACCGATTCCTCCGTGGGACCTCACTTTGTTGTTGCAGGCATTGGTTTCTCTTCGAGCCTGTGGCATCTGTGGATCTACAATTTTTGACCTGGAAAACTGCCTTCTTGGTTGCCATTACATCTGCTAGAAGGGTGTCGGAGCTTCAAGCTCTTCTATCAAATTCCCTTATATGATCTTTCATAAAGATAGAGTGTCACTATGAATTAATCCATCCTTCCTGCCCAAGGTAGCTTCGGAAGTCAATATTAATCAGATTATTAATTTACCAGTATTTTTTCCTAACTACCAGAACGAAGGGAAATACAAATTAAATTTACTGGATGTACATAGGCGGTTGAGGTTTTATCTTCACAGGACTAAACCATTCTGCAAGTCTGATCAACTTTTTGTGTCCTATGCCAAGCCCTTCTTTGATAAACCTGTTTCAAAAGTGACTACTGCTCAGTGGATTTCACAATGCATTGGCTGGGCTTATTCAGGTAGAGGTTTGTCTCTACCAGGAAAAGTGAAGGCTCATTTGACCCAATCTATGGCTATATCAGCGGCCTTTTTGTCTAGGGTCTCTTTGGAAGATATTTGTTCAGCTGCTACTTGGGCCTCATCTCACACTTTTATTTCTCATTATAAACTGGATTTGGTCTGAAGGAGTAGAGCATCCTTTGGCTCTGTGGTGCTCCGGAGTATCCTACCATGAGGGCCTCCCAAGAGTTAGGTAGCTGGGGACTCTGTCCCACAGGTTGAAGAACAAATGAAGTAAACTACTTCAGATAAAGAAGTTATGTACTCACCGTAACGTTCCATCTGAGTAATTCTACTTCAGTTGTCTTAAACTGTTCCACCCTTCCTTTCCCCCTAACCTTATCCTTTGGGATATGACATGTCCCTTGTACCAGATGTTTTTTGTGGGAATCTTTGGTTCTGTCAGGGCTAAAATTCTTTTGTGAAATTTTGTGTTGGAGGATAAGGTGTCATTGGGTCGGGTGTCTGACACCTGTTAGGCAGCAAACTCAATCTGAAGGGAGAAGGGAGACAGGGGGCCATTATGAGCAAGGGGAGGAGCATGGAGCTCGGAGCCGTAGCTGGAAAATGTAGACGTGTCAGATCCTATGTGGATCCAAGGACCCACAGGTTGAAGACAAATGAAGTAGAACTACTCAGATGGAATGTTATGGTGAGTACATTACTTCTTTTTAGTGAACATGAGGCAGTTGTTACACTGACTCGGGGTGGCTAATGCTGGCAGACTGACAACAGATGAGCAGACTCTGATCCCATGGTAGCAGTGGTTTGGAAGGTCAAGGCTTGAGTTAAGCAGATGTATATTAATAATGCTCTACTTCTAAGACTGAGAAGGGCAGTATGAGTTGTACAATATGGGACTACCTACAGCAAGAGGAGGCTGTATAAGTAGTGACTTGGGCAATTATGGATGCAGATAAAATGTAACAGAGTGGCACAACAATTCAGTTACAGGTATCACATTTGAGGCAGGCTTGACAAAGAGTACAAGGAGTGATTTAAGCAGTTATGAACATAAACAAATACAATATTTGAGTAAAGACACAATAGTGCAGGCATAGACACCACTGTTAAGGCAGGCTTGACAACAGAGTACAACGTACTGTGCAACACAGTAAGATATGCAAAAATATCTGACAGTGTTGGTATGGGTACCACAATTAGGGCATTCTTAAAAGTGGACTTGCTGAGATTTTATGCAATGGAGTAGGGTTTGACAGTGAAATAAAATATTCTATGCAACAGGGTACAGTATAACCCAGTACTGTATAACTGTGTACAACACAGTGCAAGATACTGTGTAACAAAGTATAGCATGAAACATTGCAATACAGTACTGTATGAGTAAAATGACACAATAGTGCAGGAAGGGTGCCATAGTTAAGTAGACCTTGTTCCTCTACTGAAAGACTTTAAATTGAAAGCTATTTAGTAAAAAAAAAAAAAATACTAAAAAAACATGTTAAGCAATTACAAAATAAGCCTTTTTTTGCAGAAAGCAACCCCCCCGAACCCCCCCCCCCCCCCATCAGGGGAGATCGCCTGTACCCTCCCAACTTGCATATATACCAATTCCAATGTTGCACAGCAGTGGGGAAAAGTGCAACCTCAAAAATTGCTGAAAGCTGTTTTCAGCCATTACACCTCGACCAAATGGCAATTGATTCAAAGCTGTTCTGTAACATGACGCATTCCCATTTAAGGCATATGTAGAATGCAAAGTGTAAACTAAAGCAGAAATACAGACAGTTAGTTGCAGTGAATTTCAGATACTATAATAAAGTAATCCAGGGTACATTGTCGCATTTTTAACACTAAACAAGGCACATACCTATAGTAAGGCATTTTTAAGTCTGGAAGATGATGATAAACTTACTATTGTTTGTTCTGTGTACAGATTAACACTTTTTTGTTAAAATGGACAATCTATTCTTTATGAAACTGATTAATAATAAGATCTAAGAAGTTTTTTAAAAATTGTACATACTGTACTGTCACTGGTACTTCTCTAACTTAGCAGTGTTTACCTTTTTATGAGAGTGGAATTGTTTTTTTTTTTTTTTTTTTTCAAAAGCTTTCTTTATTTCCTTGCTTATGAGCACCTGCGATAAGTGAACCTCATGTTGATAGCTATTTGAGGATGGAAAGGAAGCAAAGATTGTAGTGCTTATACAGTAAGATACCGCACTCCGTGGATTCTACGAGCTTTCCTTTACTAAGTGTACTTTTATTGTTCAAAAAACAAAAGTAAGACTTTTAAACAAAGAAAATGAATCCGGCAGCTGTCTGGAAGTCATACTGAGCGCAGGAATAGATTTTTAGCAGTTCTACAAAACACAACCTGTTGGTTCGAGTCTTAGTTGGGCCACGTTCCTTAAAAAATTTCCCTACTTTCACCTTTCCAGTGTCTGCAGCAAACTTTTATTTGCAACAGGCTTTCACATTACATGAGATTATTAGATTTACAAGCTGTTCCATGGTTGTTGGCTGCCTTACTCCATTTACACTAAGTTGTCAGTTTAGTGACTAAACTACAGATTTCTTGTTTGTGACCTTGTTCTAGGCTGGAGGAGGTGCATTCCTTTAGAAATGGCAGTACTGAAGATCAGACTTGTAGGACTTCAATATGTCAGCGTCATGTATAACAGGTATTACAGGTTCACTGTGCAAGTTGATGATTACTTTTAGGTAAGGCTGCAAAGTCACTGGTAATCAAGCATATAACTAGCAGTCTTTTGGATTATTTTTTATGTTTTAAAGTAAGGCTGATGTCATCAAATTCAGTTTCCTTAATCTCTGACTGGTTTTGTACATTTTTTAATTTGATAATAATTTGAAATATACATAATTTTTTTTTATGTTGGCTTGTTGCTATGATGTAAAACCTTGTTACATCGATTTCAGTAGTTATGATTGTGCTTGAACTATCATGAGAGTTGAGGTGTGTAAATTAATGAACGAGTCATCAGAAGTAGAACTTATTGCAGTACCATTTCTTGTCTAGTAACCTGAAGTATATAAAGGCATATCCTCTTGCTGTGTCTTGCAGGTTCATAGAAGACAGAGATGAGAACAGAAGGCTTAAGATTAGAGTGGCACAAATGCAATAACATAGTCTTTAGCAAGAAAATGTCATCAAACTATGGGATTGCATTGCATACACCTCATTTCATTCTTTGTGGAAGAGTTGGAAATATTTTTATATGGCATTAAAGACAGCCAAGTGAATATTTTATATGGCATTAAAACATCCATTGATACCTCTAAGTATTATTTAAACTTTATCATAGTGCTGACTGTATTCTCTTGTATAATTACATGTTTCCTTCACATTATTTGTTATCAGAGCAGTCTGTGATTGGCTGGACATGTGCTTTAAGCCCCTAAAGTTCTTTAGAGGCCACCTTCATGTTTATAAGCAGTGATTCTCAGTTTGGATCATAGATTGTTAATTTGGGAATAATGAGCTACATTTTTTACTATGAGAATAATACATTATATTTTTTTCTACCTGGGCATTGTTCTGAGTTTTCCTCTGATTTTAATGCTCATGTACTTAATGTTGGGATACTTTTCGCTACAGGCCACTTAGCATTCATGTTGTACTGTGGATTGTTTTTTTTTTAAATTTTTTTGGACAATTGCATGTAGAAATATTGCTGCGTAGTAGCAGTAGTCTTACAGGAGTGAGCCTGTACAGAATTTCAGGAAACCTTTGTTTTGTTACTCCGGATTGTCATAGTGATGGTGTAAGGGAAGTTGTGCAGAAAAAGTATTATAAGTGGGTGGTGGTGGGATCAGTACAGTCCATTATTTATGGGACTGCACCCCTTCAGAGAGATGTTGCATATCTTTGTGCTGAAACAGGAGATAGCTGAAGTCAAGGCAAAGTTGGCTAGTCAAGAGGCTGACGTACCTGTTCTACCCAAGAACAGGTAAGGAACTAAAGGTAAATTAAGGTTACTAAGGTAAAGGTACTAAAAAAAATGGTTAAAGCACAGTAAGATATGGGGGTGAGCATAGTGGCACACTTTTCCAAAAGCATGTGTTGACAACTCTAGCTAAGGCCACATCAGACCTGCAGAATGAGAAGGTTATGGAAAACCTTCTCAGAGGAGATCTGCAGGAGAATGGCAGTAGTCCTCCTCAGTAAAGAAGGGTGCATTGAGGAATTTAGTAATTAGAACGATATGCCTACAAACCAGGGAGATGAGGTACATGCTTAATGTTATAAGTGGAAAGAACAAGAAATGAATTCTTAGGATCATATGAGCAACTAAACATTTTAGAACGTTTTTTATATGTTTATTTGCCCCCTGCTCCCTCACCAGTCACTAGTGATAACTGGTGGTTCCGGAGTATTCCATCTTGCCCGTTATTCCATTTCTCATTCATTCCCATGTTAGGAGTGAGATTTAGAAAGGCAAAGGAGTCACTTTTATGTTACAGCCGGGATGTTTTTGTTGATTATCCAAATGCTTGAACCACATACAAAAACCCTAAAGCATTTATTCATTTTTCTCTGTGCATTAAAAGTGATAAAAGTTGTGCCACTGTCTATTTCTCAGTCATGCATACTTTGGTAATTTTGAAATTCCAGTAGATCTCTGCATGCTCTGTGGAATCCATCCCTCTTCCTCAAGAAAGACAGTCAAAAGCTACTTTCTGTCTACCCCCTCCCATCATACAGCTCTGTAGCACCCAGGCTAACTGTCAAACCCAGGTAATGAGGCAGGCAAAGGGTAGGAGGCTTGCCACTGTTGTCATTTTATGACAATTTATCTAGCTGGGAAAGTGATGCAAATAGTAGTGCCAGAGGAGTTTAAGGAAGTAAGAGGGAGCCCCAGCTGAGGCACATACCCAGTAACATTGTCAGAGATGCTTCTTGTCCATGGCTTGGATAGTGACAGAGGTCTTTGTATCATAGGGCTGAACAAATGTTTGAACAGCTTGATGCAGAGTTCATGTCTTTGGTTTCACTTAGAAGTGGAGATCAACTGTAAAAGATCCAGGCCTATATTGAGATGATAGTTTGCATTTTCTTTCAGAAAGTGGAAGCAGGGCATTAGAAGTTTGCTTTAAGGGTTTCATTAGCAAACACTCAAATTAATCCAGAGTATGAAGAAGTGTATTTCATCAACAAACAAATTGTGGCTTTTGACCTCAAAACAATGAGGTAGTTAGTGAAAGAAACTCCATTAGAAAGATATAAAACTGTATTCAAGGATAAAACAAAATGCAGTGGTACCTTGTAGTCTGTTCCATGAACAGGTTGAAGTAGTGGTGTTAATAGAAAAGACAGTGCCTTAATACTGGACAGGAGGAGAAAAATGAACCGCAGTGAACCATGAATGGGATTTAAACATAACCAAAGTTTGTAGAAGGGTGTCATGAATAAAATCTGATGGGATCATACCAACAGCATGTACAAGTGAATGTGATGGATGGAGGAACTGTGGGTCCCCCCAGAGACAGGAAGTGGTTCAAGGCAGTGTGCACAGGGGTTGCACACAGAACCCTCCTCATCAGCAGAAGAAGATAAAAAAGGTAGCTGAACTTATTAGAGTGGTGGAGAAGGGCAATGTGTTTTAAGAGAACCTTCATGTTTGACTGCATCTTATCAAAAAGCAGAATCATTCATAATGCTGTACAAGTCACAGATACTAGGTTTATGAAGTTTGTGGTGGAGCTGCAGAGATCATGGGATCAGGTCCTACAAAGAAGCACAGTGTTAAAGGTTACTACCTTCCCTTTATTAAATATTGTATCAGTGTTCTTGTACCCCAGTAAGAAGGGCTGTAATAGCTGAAGGAACTAAAAGAGTTAAGTGGCCTAGTACAGTGTGAGCCAGGCCCTTTAGAGTACCTCAGGGTTTTATACTTGATTCACCCCCTTAGTTAGGCCCTTCAGAGTACCTCAGGGTTCTGTACTTGATTCACCCCCTTAGTTAGGCATTTCAAAGTACTCCAGGGTTCTCCACTTGGCTCACCTCCTTAGTTAGGCTCTTCAGAATGCCACAGGGTTCTGTACTTGGCTCATCCCTGTAGTTAGGCCCTTCAGAGTACCCCAGGGTTCTGTACTTGGCTCTGGCTCGCTCCCTTAGTTAGGCCCTTCAGAGTGCCCCAGGGTACTATACTTGGCTAACTCCTTTAGTTATGCCCGTCAGAGCACCGTGGGCTTCTGTACTTGGCTCACCCCCATAGTTAGGCCCTTCAGAGTGCCCAGGGGTTCTTTACTTGGCTCACACACATTATTTAGGCCATTCAGAGTGTCCCAGGGTTCTAGATTTGGCTCAGTGCTAGTCTGTTTTTGTAAACAGCATGTGGCAGAATGCTGACAGGTATTTACTGATCTGAATCAGTAAAAGGATTAGTCTCAGTAAAAAAACAACAACAGTTGCCTTCTATTTTGACACTTCTGTTGTTAGCATAGGTACCAGGTACATGTTCTGAGCTAAAAGAGGCTGAGCAAGCCATAGAAGCAATTGAACGTTAATATGGGAATGCACGTGCTATTTTGCATATAGGTCACCCTATACTCAGCCTTAGGCAACATTCATATGCAAAACCTCTACTATCTGTACTACACTGGCTGCCCCTACCACATGGCGTTATGTAGAAAGTGCTTTGCAGTAGCTGACTGGTTGTATTCTTTCTGTCCACATTAGTTACAAACACGATTTTTCAGCCTGGTTATTTATGTAATTTGCTGATAATAAAGTCCATCTGAGAAGAAACAAATTTCATTATAGTCATGGGGAGAAAAACTTCAGTGAAAATGAAAGCCAAATAAATCAGTAGTTGAATAAAATTATAAGAAGAATAAAATATAATAAGATGGTAAACGGACAACAATTGTGTATGTACAATAAAAAGACACAGTACATCATTTCATAGCAGTAAACATTAAAAGCATCCCAAGAGAAGTGTATCTTCTTGGCCAGAGAGGAAGAGCATTTAAACTTATTTTCAAGTAGAAAACAGATTCTAACAATTAAGACATACGTTTGATAATTACAGAAACAGATTACTGCGAACTGACTCTATATTATGTTCGATGAAGATAGTGCAATGACAGCTTTTGAAAATGATTTGTCATAAACAACTGTCACCGTTCCACTTTGAATAGCAGTCATTTCCTCACCTGAAAGATTGTTTGGGATTTGTTCAACTTTGGGAAAATTTTGTTCCTCAGCTTAACTATAGCTACAGGAAAGCATGCTTTTCCACATTTCATTTTTTAAATACTAATTATGTCCAGCAGAGGGTCACAGACCTCACGGCGATTTATTGTCACATTATAGTACAGCATAGAGAAGAACATTTGAGTGAATATTTGGATTTATGTGCAGCTTTTATTTGAATTGATGATAGATGATAAAAATCTAACCAGTGTAGGTAACAAGGAATGGCCACAATGCCCGATACTAAGTTAGCAATTCTTTTGTATGACTGTTCAACTTTGTGCCAAAACTTTGTTGGCTAATAAAGCTGCAGAATTAAATAGTTAAGGAGAAAACGGCAGATTAGCGATTAATAGTGCAGCACTAGGAGATAGAAATATTTGACTGTATAAAGTCTATGCTGTAGCATTTTACACACACACGTGCGCGTGTGCGCACACACACACATACACACACACACACACACACACACACACAAACACGCGCGTGCACACACACACACACACACACACACACACACACACACACACAGAAACATGTGCGCGTGCACACACACACACACACACACACCTTGACATAGTGGTGAACTTAGAGAGCACTTTACCTTTAGAGGAAGATAAGGGCTGACAGCAAGTTTCAACAAGGAACAGTTGCCTTTTGAGATGTAGAAGGGACAGAGAAACAGATAGATGTTAGAATCCTAATTTCCAGAATCCAGAACTGAGAAATGATGGTTCAGTGAGTCTCCAAGAGCTTTAAGACTGAGGGAAGGAGCAAGGCTGGAAGCTGTCCCTGTAGAGGAAGCTGGATATATATCACACAAGTCTGACATATAGGAGAGCTGTTGAGTGGAATGTGTTAAAAACCCTTTAAGTACAGGTAAGTAATGGTTTGCTTTTAAAGTAATCTGTGAAGAACTTCTTCAAAGATGAATGATACTTGCTAAAGCTGTTGTAAAGAGTGGCTTTATTATTTTATTGTTTACATTGTTTGCTACAAAGAAGCATTTTTTTTCCCAAGGTAAACAATCCTATTCCACCTGAGAAAGTTGTTCAGAGACTGGTTTATTACCTTCTATACTGTTACATGCTGCATTCTTGGTTTTTAGCGAGCAAAAAATATGCTTTATACAAGTTATAGTTTGTGAAACTAGCGTAAGAGTACTGCATTTTAATGTCTTTTTCCCCATTAAAAAGTTACATTTTATAAAGCTACCCAGAAAAGTGCTCTGCTTAAGATTTTATTTCCACATACAGAAAGGCAGGCAATGGTTAAGCAGTACGATTGCTGACTGTCTAACAACCCTGGATGTGAATACCATCTCTTCGAGTGCAAGGAATGTGTGTTGTTTTAACAGAGAAGCTTTTTGTAACTGGGGAGCTATTAAACACTGTGCCTATATGGGTTTTCATTCTGCAAGGTTCATTGAGGCAGTGTGAAGGGTTACCTGAAGGAAGTATGACTGCTATTCTGGTTGTCTGTTTTTCTGTGAAGTCATACCTCTGTCTGTACTGAACTGTATCTGATGAATGCTGGGTAAAATGTAAAGCATATATGTGGCGTTGATGGACTCTAACAAGACTTGCAAAGAAACGATCAGTACTAGTCATCAGCACTTCCTTATCACAGAGCAGCTGGTTGCCATACTTGAGACCTAGCAACCCACTTTGCTGGGTGTCTCAAAAGCCAGAAGCACTGTGAAGAACCTCAGTAGGAGTATTGATATGGAGGCTTACCTGGTTGCCTTCTAAAGGTAGACAGCTCAAGAGCAGTGGTCGCAAGCCAAGTTTTCCATCATCCTGCTTGACTGAGGATTTGCTAAACACCTGTTTGGACGTGGAAGATGCGAATGCCCAGGACTACCAGAAACTGAAACAGGAAATGTTGACAAGGACTGTTTCTCGAAGTTCAGATCCTCAAGTTCCACTGATGAACATTTAGTATGTATACATGGCTGACTTAATATATATTTTCAGCCTGTGGCTAGTACCTCTTGAAAAAAATGTAAGCAAAATGTTAGAAATCCTGTTTGTAGGTAAAGTCTGTAAATAAGTTAAAAAGAGCACTGCCTAATAACTTAAAGGGTGTATTCCACATATCAGCACAAAATAGCTCTCAACTGTCCAGATTTTCACAGAATCTCCAGATTTTTGACACGTATTTTTGGTCAATTTCTCATAAAATTGTAGTTTTCTGGCAAATCACTGGCAAATCATTGAAGTCAGAAAATAATGGCAGACATTTGATTTTCAGACTTTATATTCTTCAGAAAATTCATGCTAATGGAAAACCTGTTGTTCTATCAACTTTCTAAGTTTGTAAGAGCAATATATAAAAGTGTCTCTATTTTTGGGCCTTTGACCCCCATTAGTTGTAACTTTGTCCAGAGGTTGAGAAGTATGCAGCACGATGCTTGTATAAACTGTTAATAAATCGTACCTTAAAGCATACTTGTGAAATGTGAACTTC
Source organism: Protopterus annectens (assembly GCF_019279795.1). NCBI lineage: Eukaryota > Metazoa > Chordata > Ceratodontiformes > Protopteridae > Protopterus > Protopterus annectens. The sequence continues at coordinate 596,809,663 of NC_056733.1, forward strand.
AACCCCAGAACTTGAAAGTGCAGAAATCATCTGTACCACACTAACTATAAATTCAAGAAAAACACTTAATATAATTGGCTGCTATATCCCACCTGGAAATAATGCCCCAGTTATAGAATATCTGTTACATTGGACAAGTAGTACCCTTAGTCAGTAGACATTCATACTGAGTGATTTTAATTTAGACAGGTTTGAATGTGATACAGATCACCCCATACATCACATAAACTTGCATGGTTTTACACAAACTATTCAAGAACCTACCCGTATAGATAAAGCTAGTAAAAAACAATCAACCTTGGATCGGATATTACTAAATAACTCCTCTCACTCATTCCAGTCAGGTTGTCTTCCTGATGGTCTGAGCGACCACCTACCCACATTTCTTATACGACAACACATATTCCCACCAAAACCTATGTTTAAACAGCTCAGAAAAAAAAATAACTTTAATCTTGACAACTTCTTAGCTGACCTACAAAGGTGCAATTGGACTCCACTCAAATACCTTGACCTAGATGATACAATGGACCACTTTAATAAATCCTTTTTAGATATATTAAATGCACATGCCCCTGTTAGAACCATCAGAGTAAAATCAAACTATGCCCCCTGGCTAAACAGAGACACTAGGGCCCTTCTGAAAACTATAGATAAAGCCTGGGAACTATGGCATAAGACCAACACCGTAGTTTCTAAACAACAGTATCAGGAACTGAGAAGTAAGGTAAAAAAATAAATAAGACAGGATAAAATAAAATTCTGTCATAACATTCAAAACACTTATCAAAAAACCCTCAAAAACTCTTGCAGCCTATAAACTCAATCCTTCACCGAGGAAAATCTACTACACCAACCCCAAACATCCACAACAATTCCGATAGCATAGCTACCATTCTCTTTCTCCCCAGTTCCTACAGCCACTATAAAAAAATACTCCAGAAACCAAAACCTACTGCACTTGCCATAGATAACTTACCCATTGAATACCTCAAAATTGCAGCTGAATCTTTAGCCTTCCCAGTATCAATCCTTATAAATAGATCCATTCTCGAAAACAGGGTCCCTCAACTCTGGAAAATTTCCCATGTATTCCCACTTCATAAAGGGGGACCATCCACAGAACTGACAAACTATCAGACAGTTGCTATTCTTTCACCTCTTAAGTTACTTGAAAGGTGTATTCATCTCCAGGTCATGAAATTCTTACTAACAAATAACCTTCGCTCAAACACTCAGCATGGGTTTCACCCATCCCATAGTACCCCTACAACTCTGTTATCCTTCAATAACACCGTAAACCAGCACAGGAATGACAACAACTTTGTACCTGCCATCTTTCTAGATGTATCAAAAGCTTTTGATATGGTCTCCCATTCCAAACTAATAGATGTACTAACTGAACTGTCTTTCTTACCATCTGCCACAGCATGGTTTCATTATCTGGCTGTCAACAATCTGTTCTATGGCAAGGTGACCTATCTCCACACCTTCCTTTATCCACTGGTGTCCCCCAAGGACCTACCTTGGGCCCTCTCCTTTTCTCCCTCTTTACTAATAATTTACACACAACTACTCCACATGGTTCTATAATACAGTCTGCAGATGATTCAACACTTATCTGTGACTAATAATCTACACACAGCTACTCCACATGGTTCTATAATACAGTCTGCAGATGATTCAACACTTATCTGTGACTAATAATCTACACACAGCTACTCCACATGGTTCTATAGTACAGTCTGCAGATGATTCAACACTTATCTGTGACTAATAATCTACACACAGCTACTCCACATGGTTCTATAATACAGTCTGCAGATGATTCAACACTTATCTGTGACTAATAATCTACACACAGCTACTCCACATGGTTCTATAATACAGTCTGCAGATGATTCAACACTTATCTGTGACTAATAATCTACACAGCTACTCCACATGGTTCTATAATACAGTATGCAGATGATTCAACACTTATCTGTGACTAATAATCTACACACAGCTACTTCACATGGTTCTATAACACAGTATGCAGATGATTCAACACTTATCTGTGACTAATAATCTACACACAGCTACTTCACATGGTTCTATAACACAGTATGCAGATGAGTCAACACTTATCTGTGACTAATAATCTACACACAGCTACTCCACATGGTTCTATAACACAGTATGCAGATGATTCAATACTTATCTGTGACTAATAATCTACACACAGCTACTCCACATGGTTCTATAACACAGTATGCAGATGATTCAACACTTATCTGTGACTAATAATCTACACACAGCTACTCCACATGGTTCTATAATACAGTCTGCAGATGATTCAGCACTTATCTGTGACTAATAATCTACACACAGCTACTCCACATGGTTCTATAATACAGTATGCAGATGATTCAGCACTTGTCTGTGACTAATAATATACACACAGCTACTCCACATGGTTCTATAATACTGTATGCAGATGATTCAACACTTATCTGTGACTAATAATCTACACACAGCTACTCCACATGGTTCTATAATACCGTATGCAGATGATTCAGCACTTATCTGTGACTAATAAACTACACACAGCTACTCCACATGATTCTATAATACAGTATGCAGATGATTCAACACTTATCTGTGACTAATAATCTACACACAGCTACTCCACATGGTTCTATAATACAGTCTGCAGATGATTCAGCACTTATCTGTGACTAATAAACTACACACAGCTACTCCACATGGTTCTATAATACTGTATGCAGATGATTCAACAGTTATCTGTGACTAATAATCTACACACAGCTACTCCACATGGTTCTATAATACAGTCTGCAGATGATTCAGCACTTATCTGTGACTAATAATCTACACCCAACTACTCCACATGGTTCTATAATACAGTCTGCAGATGATTCAGCATTTATCTGTGACTAATAATCTACACACAGCTACTCCACATGGTTCTATAACACAGTATGCAGATGATTCAACACTTATCTGTGACTAATAATCTACACACAGCTACTCCAGATGGTTCTATAATACAGTATGCAGATGATTCAGCACTTATCCGTGACTAATAATCTACACACAGCTACTTCACATGGTTCTATAACACAGTATGCAGATGATTCAACATGTATCTGTGACTAATAATCTACACCCAGCTACTCCGCATGGTTCTATAATACAGTATGCAGATGATTCAACATGTATCTGTGACTAATAATCTACACACAGCTACTCCGCATGGTTCTATAATACCGTATGCAGATGATTCAACACTTATCTGTGACTAATAATCTACACACAGCTACTCCACATGGTTCTATAATACAGTCTGCAGATGATTCAGCACTTATCTGTAACTAATAATCTACACACAACTACTCCACATGGTTCTATAATACAGTCTGCAGATGATTCAACACTTATCTGTGACTAAAAATCTACACACAGCTACTCCACATGGTTCTATAGTACAGTCTGCAGATGATTCAACACTTATCTGTGACTAATAATATACACACAGCTACTTCACATGGTTCTATAATACAGTATGCAGATGATTCAACACTTATCTGTGACCAAATCTACACACAGCTACTCCACATGGTTCTATAATACAGTATGCAGATGATTCAGCACTTATCTGTGACTAATAATCTACACACAGCTACTCCACATGATTCTATAATACAGACTGCAGATGATTCAACACTTATCTGTGACTAATAATCTACACACAGCTACTCCACATGGTTCTATAATACCGTATGCAGATGATTCAACACTTATCTGTGACTAATAATCTACACACAGCTACTCCACATGGTTCTATAATACAGTCTGCAGATGATTCAGCACTTTTCTGTGACTAATAATCTACACCCAGCTACTCCGCATGGTTCTATAATACAGTATGCAGATGATTCAACACTTATCTGTGACTAATAATCTACACACAGCTACTCCACATGGTTCTATAATACAGTCTGCAGATGATTCAGCACTTATCTGTGACTAATAATCTACACACAGCTACTCCACATGGTACTATAACACAGTATGCAGATGATTCAGCACTTATCTGTGACTAATAATCTACACCCAGCTACTCGGCATGGTTCTATAATACAGTATGCAGATGATTCAACATGTATCTGTGACTAATAATCTACACACAGCTACTCCACATGGTTCTATAACACAGTATGCAGATGATTCAACACTTATCTGTGACTAATAATCTACACACAGCTACTCCACATGGTTCTATAACACAGTATGCAGATGATTCAACACTTATCTGTGACTAATAATCTACACACAGCTACTCCACATGGTTCTATAATACAGTCTGCAGATGATTCAACACTTATCTGTGACTAATAATCTACACATAGCTACTCCACATGGTTCTATAATACCGTATGCAGATGATTCAGCACTTATCTGTGACTAATAATCTACACACAGCTACTCCACATGGTTCTATAATACAGTCTGCAGATGATTCAACACTTATCTGTGACTAATAATCTACACACAGCTACTCCACATGGTTCTATAATACAGTATGCAGATGATTCAGCACTTATCTGTGACTAATAATCTACACACAGCTACTCCACATGGTTCTATAATACAGTCTGCAGATGATTCAGCACTTATCTGTGACTAATAATCTACACACAGCTACTCCACATGGTTCTATAATACAGTATGCAGATGATTCAGCACTTATCTGTGACTAATAATATACACACAGCTACTCCACATGGTTCTATAATACTGTATGCAGATGATTCAACACTTATCTGTGACTAATAATCTACACACAGCTACTCCACATGGTTCTATAATACCGTATGCAGATGATTCAGCACTTATCTGTGACTAATAAACTACACACAGCTACTCCACATGATTCTATAATACAGTATGCAGATGATTCAACACTTATCTGTGACTAATAATCTACACACAGCTACTCCACATGGTTCTATAATACAGTCTGCAGATGATTCAGCACTTATCTGTGACTAATAAACTACACACAGCTACTCCACATGGTTCTATAATACTGTATGCAGATGATTCAACAGTTGTCTGTGACTAATAATCTACACACAGCTACTCCACATGGTTCTATAATACAGTCTGCAGATGATTCAGCACTTATCTGTGACTAATAATCTACACCCAACTACTCCACATGGTTCTATAATACAGTCTGCAGATGATTCAGCATTTATCTGTGACTAATAATCTACACACAGCTACTCCACATGGTTCTATAACACAGTATGCAGATGATTCAACACTTATCTGTGACTAATAATCTACACACAGCTACTCCGCATGGTTCTATAATACAGTATGCAGATGATTCAGCACTTATCCGTGACTAATAATCTACACACAGCTACTTCACATGGTTCTATAACACAGTATGCAGATGATTCAACATGTATCTGTGACTAATAATCTACACCCAGCTACTCCGCATGATTCTATAATACAGTATGCAGATGATTCAACATGTATCTGTGACTAATAATCTACACACAGCTACTCCGCATGGTTCTATAATACCGTATGCAGATGATTCAACACTTATCTGTGACTAATAATCTACACACAGCTACTCCACATGGTTCTATAATACAGTCTGCAGATGATTCAGCACTTATCTGTGACTAATAATCTACACACAACTACTCCACATGGTTCTATAATACAGTCTGCAGATGATTCAACACTTATCTGTGACTAAAAATCTACACACAGCTACTCCACATGGTTCTATAGTACAGTCTGCAGATGATTCAACACTTATCTGTGACTAATAATATACACACAGCTACTTCACATGGTTCTATAATACAGTATGCAGATGATTCAACACTTATCTGTGACCAAATCTACACACAGCTACTCCACATGGTTCTATAATACAGTATGCAGATGATTCAGCACTTATCTGTGACTAATAATCTACACACAGCTACTCCACATGATTCTATAATACAGTCTGCAGATGATTCAACACTTATCTGTGACTAATAATCTACACACAGCTACTCCACATGGTTCTATAATACCGTATGCAGATGATTCAACACTTATCTGTGACTAATAATCTACACACAGCTACTCCACATGGTTCTATAATACAGTCTGCAGATGATTCAGCACTTTTCTGTGACTAATAATCTACACCCAGCTACTCCGCATGGTTCTATAATACAGTATGCAGATGATTCAACACTTATCTGTGACTAATAATCTACACACAGCTACTCCACATGGTTCTATAATACAGTCTGCAGATGATTCAGCACTTATCTGTGACTTTTAATCTACACACAGCTACTCCACATGGTACTATAACACAGTATGCAGATGATTCAGCACTTATCTGTGACTAATAATCTACACCCAGCTACTCCGCATGGTTCTATAATACAGTATGCAGATGATTCAACATGTATCTGTGACTAATAATCTACACACAGCTACTCCGCATGGTTCTATAATACCGTATGCAGATGATTCAGCACTTATCTGTGACTAATAATCTACACACAGCTACTCCACATGGTTCTATAATCCAGTCTGCAGATGATTCAGCACTTATCTGTGACTAATAATCTACACACAGCTACTACACATGGTTCTATAATACAGTCTGCAGATGATTCAGCACTTATCTGTGACTAATAATCTACACACAGCTACTCCACATGGTTCTATAATACAGTCTGCAGATGATTCAGCACTTATCTGTGACTAATAATCTACACACAGCTACTCCACATGGTTCTATAATACAGTCTGCAGATGATTCAACACTTATCTGTGACTAATAATCTACACACAGCTACTCCACATGGTTCTATAATACAGTCTGCAGATGATTCAGCACTTATCTGTGACTAATAATCTACACACAGCTACTCCACATGGTTCTATAACACAGTATGCAGATGATTCAGCACTTATCTGTGACTAATAACCTACACACAGCTAGTCCACATGGTTCTATAACACAGTATGCAGATGATTCAGCACTTAACTGTGACTAATAATCTACAAAAACCTACTCCACATGGTTCTATAACACAGTATGCAGATGATTCAACATGTATCTGTGACTAATAATCTACACACAGCTACTCCGCATGGTTCTATAATACAGTATGCAGATGATTCAACATGTATCTGTGACTAATAATCTACACACAGCTACTCCGCATGGTTCTATAATACCGTATACAGATGATTCAACACATCTGTGACTAATAATCTACACACAGCTACTGCACATGGTTCTATAATACCGTATGCAGATGATTCAACACTTATCGGTGACTAATAATCTACACACAGTTACTCCACATGGTTCTATAATACCGTATGCAGATGATTCAACACTTATATGTGACTAATAATCTACACACAGCTACTCCACATGGTTCTATAATACAGTCTGCAGATGATTCAACACTTATCTGTGACTAATAATCTACACACAGCTACTCCACATGGTTCTATAGTACAGTCTGCAGATGATTCAACACTTATCTGTGACTAATAATATACACACAGCTACTTCACATGGTTCTATAATACAGTATGCAGATGATTCAACACTTATCTGTGACCAAATCTACACACAGCTACTCCACATGGTTCTATAATACAGTATGCAGATTCAGCACTTATCTGTGACTAATAATCTACACACAGCTACTCCACATGATTTTATAATACAGTCTGCAGATGATTCAACACTTATCTGTGACTAGTAATCTACACACAGCTACTCCACATGGTTCTATAATACTGTATGCAGATGATTCAACACTTATCTGTGACTAATAATCTACACACAGCTACTCCACATGGTTCTATAATACCGTATGCAGATGATTCAACACATCTGTGACTAATAATCTACACACAGCTACTCCACATGGTTCTGTAGTACAGTATGCAGATGATTCAGCACTTATCTGTGACTAATAATCTACACACAGCTACTCCACATGGTTCTATAATACTGTATGCAGATGATTCAACACTTATCTGTGACTAATAATCTACACACAGCTACTCCACATGGTTCTATAATACCGTATGCAGATGATTCAGCACTTATCTGTGACTAATAATCTACACACAGCTACTCCACATGGTTCTATAATACAGTCTGCAGATGATTCAACACTTATCTGTGACTAATAATCTACACACAGCTACTCCACATGGTTCTATAATACCGTATGCAGATGATTCAACACTTATCTGTGACTAATAATCTACACACAGCTACTCCACATGGTTCTATAATACCGTATGCAGATGATTCAACACTTATCTGTGACTAATAATCTACACACAGCTACTCCACATGGTTCTATAATACTGTATGCAGATGATTCAACACTTATCTGTGACTAATAATCTACACACAGCTACTCCACATGGTTCTATAATACTGTATGCAGATGATTCAACACTTATCTGTGACTAATAATCTACACACAGCTACTCCACATGGTTCTATAATACCGTATGCAGATGATTCAGCATTTATTTGTGCTCCCACTTCTCTATCAGCTCTTCATTCTCAAACACGGGAATCTTTCACTTCTGCTGAAACATGGTTACCCAATGCCCATCTAATCCTGAACCCAAACAAAACTAAATTATTACTCTACGAACCTAACAAGACATCTGTCTCGTGTCCACCGTTTAACATAATAGACAAAGACAATACTGTCATCTCCCCGACAACCCATACAAAGCCTCTTGGAGTGGATATAGAGAATAACCTAAAATTTGACTTACATGTCTCCCTAGCTATAAAAAATGTCCATAAAAAACTTGGAAGTCTATATAGGCACAAAAGGTTCTTGACCACAATGGCCAAAATTACATTAGCACAAACCCATCTGTTTTCCACTCTACTATATGCCTCTCCATTTTTAACTAATCTAGGGAAAACTGACTCATCTAGGCTAGAAGCATGCTATTATAAAATTGCTAAGTTTGCATCTGACATCATTGTGCAGCTTTAAGGATACTAGAGTGGCTTGTGCTTACCAACATTATTCTTTACAACCAACTCTCTCTAACTCACAAAATTGTAACACAACCAACCAGAACCCCTGCACTACAAAATCTCATCCTTCCTTACAGTTTGAGCAGATCACTTTGCAGTAATAAGAACTTACCGTCTCCAATGCCAACAGCACTGCAGGAGAATCTTTATTTTCCAACTATATATCTCGTATATGGAACTCCCTTCCTAAATCCATTCTCTCAGTCTCATCCATTAACTACTTTAAGCTATCACTTATAGCTTATCTAAAAAGTAAGTGGCTATGTTCCTGTACTAACCCCTCATGGATACATCACAGTGTACCCAAAACGTATCCAACTTCTCCCCCGGTGTTTAGTTATGTTCAAAACCTAGGTTTTCTTGTCAGGATGTAACAAGTTTGTATTTTCTTATGTGTACTACATTTTGTTTACATTATACTTCAATCATTATTGTAATGTGTACATTAAAATTTACTGTTACTCATGGAGCTTTTCTCTATGTCCAGTCAGACTTTCCCGGTAAACAAATGTTTAGTAAATAAATAAGTAACTACTAGAAGTGTAGACTGTGCTTGTTGTCATCATGTACTGTTACCAGAGTTGCCAAATGTATTACTTTGGTACAGGAAAAAAATATGTAGGGGTTGCAGGATACAGGAAGCGATATTTACATTAGTCAAACCACAATATGTTTGAAGCATGAAGTAACAAACAAAATGAATTGATATGTGTAAACAGAGAGAAGAGGGAATGCTAGGAAAAGGAGCATCTCCAGTAATCTTTCTGATGTCAGACGTAAATGCCAGAAGAATGCCTTATAGGTTCATAGATTAGTACTAGACTAACTGCCTTTGTAGGACATTTTTTAAGCCTAGCCAATTAACCAGTGTGAGAATCAAACCCTGGACCTTGTGCTTGTAAGACAAACACTTTAACCATTATGCCAACCTCCCACCCCATCCATATGAGCTTAACAGGAATCCTTTCAATGGTGTTTTGGAAAAAAATAATTATGCTGGCAGTTGAAATTAAATGCATTCAGAAAACCAGGACTACTGTTGTTCTATTCAGAGTGTGTTGAATTTACGTAAGTCGCCACACAGTCTGTAAAGGTTTTTTTAGGGAATTTTTGAATTAATATTTTTATGTACTAAACATAAAAAATGATGTGTGGTATGTGTATAAATGTAAATATGTTTAGTCACTTTAACCTCAGTTCTGCTTTGATTAGATTTAGTACACTCTTGCATCATATCATAGATTTAAATGGTAAATTCAAAACACACATTTTTTCATGCCGCTGTTACCATGAAGTATTGGTATAATTATCTCATTTAGCATACTGGCGCACTTTCATGCACACACATGCATATACCTCCACACTTTTATGCATTACTAGTTTACTTCATCCACTTTTTTGTGTGTTTTTTCTACTGGTTTTCATTGAATAAACATGTTTTAGGGGCTGTAAACATGTAAACTGTGATGACAACATTTTTTTAACTGCAAAGCACTAACATTTTTTTCTGAGCTGTAAATAAAATATTTTTTCTAAATAATATTTTTTCTGAGTTATAAATAACTTTGTTTTTATACACACTAATACATAGATATTATTAGACAGATATATATTTATATTTGTAGTGCTTTAGTTAGATAATGTTTATGGTTAGATAGCTATGTGTTTTTACTTGTATCAGTCTAGTTAACTCTTTTTACTTTTCTACCTCGTATGATTCTAGTTCTTGTCTCAGACCTGATGAAGGCTTTATTACATTAGTTAGCCAAAGGCGATTTTAGTTAAAAGTCAGCCTTTTTATGTGTATGTTTTGCTTTTCTTAAAACCTGATTTGTGAATATGGGTTGCAAATAGATGGGTAGTGTTTTCCTTAACTAAGATTGTTTGACCTAATCAGCAGTAGTGTGTGGGGGTTGGGTACTTGCTGTTCTAAAATGCACTTTTTTATGGCCCTCTTTATATTGTTTGCCTTGAATAGGCTGGTTTAAAATTAAATAATACATATATTTTCCACATCTACTTCTAAGTGTATAAAAGTTGATTTGTTTAACATTGTAAAATATTTCTGATTTTTGTTACTGAGGATCGCTTGTCTGTGACAAAAGCTCGTTACTTTGGAACATTACCTGGTTTTATGATTTTTGGGAATTATTGTGACTGAGCTCATCAGTGAAGTTTTAAGACTACTAGTTTCTCTGTTTTTTTATTTTTTCCTCAACACTCGTGTTGGTGAGGTTGGAAAAAGACAGATTCCTGTGCTTGTTAATTTTTTACAGCTACAGATCTGTAGTGTCTGTAATCACATCCTATTGAGAGCGAGGCAGGAGCATTGTTAGTTAATATAAACAGTTACAGGAGGATTGTAGAGCACAGCTGCTCTGGGCAACCTCACTCAGACCTCTGAATAGGCTTTTAGACAATAACTGTAGTACAAATACAGTACTTGTAGATCCAAAGATGGTAAAGAATCGCTGCGTTGGTTTACTTTTGAAGAGCTTGGCAGTGATTTGGAGTGTTTCATTCTGAAAATTGCTTTTATTTGGCATTCTCTCACATTTTCCAGGAAACTGTGTACTTTGCAGAATTCATGAGCCACTTCTCTGCTAGTGTACCCCTTCTAGAAAGCAGATAACTTAGTTTGGTCCTTTTCACTTTTTGTAGAAAACTCTGAATGGAGTCCAATGGATGATGCAGCAGAACAAAAGGAGTTCATGGAACAGGAGAATAATCTAATTAGTAATCACTGGCTAAGTTGCCACTTGAGTTTATTTCACTGTGGTGTTCATCCACCCAATTGTGATCTCTCTGTCTAACTGTATGTATATCAGTCAGCCATCTGCTTCTTTTAAGCAGTAAAACTTTTCTTTGTGAATTTATTTCTCCTTTGGGTTCACTTCAGAATTTTGAAATACCAAAATCCCGAGGTTCAAAATATTGAACTCAGAACCTCGAGATCTTGGAATCTCGAAATTCTGCCCCCCCCCCAAAAAAAAAAACAGGAGTCAACAAAACACAAAACATATTTTTGCAGGGGGGGCAAGCCCCCCTGCACCCACCACACCCTCCACTACTTAAATCTACCAACTCCGAGATCACACTACAGCGAGGAAAAGGAAAATCTCCCATTTCTTGCTGTATGCCGATCTCCGTTCAGAATTTCGAAGTTTTAAAACTGAGATCATATGGTCTTTGATCATATGAATTTCAAAGTTTTAAGTCACAGGAATCACAGCACCTGAGCGGAGGCATTAGGGCTATTAGAGACAGACCTCACAGGTACAACCTGACTACACCTGAATTTTTACTCTTGCCTAATAAGGGAATGAATGAGCCTATGGATTCTTGCTGTGACCACTGGATATATGAATGGGTCTGCTGTCAGCCTGATGAAGAGGGAATGAGTCAGTTGGGAGTCAGTAACAGGGCATGGAGATGATTAGCTTGTGGTATAACACAAGCAACAAGTAAATAAATAGCCATTTGGCTAGTAAATTTGAAAATGTAGTTAACTACCTTACTTCATACGTGACACTAGCAACAGGAACAAGCATCACAGAATTCCTTTGCCTTTCTGTCTTTGTCACAGCTTCTGCAGTGGCCCAGTTTCTGTAAGTAAGCATCATCTATTTACGTATTCATTGGAAGACTTGTAAAAGGATGTCTTTCAGAACAGAGTACTGTGATTAGGAAATTGTATTTGGTTGTGCCTGGTGGGCTAGAAAATCTGATCTTAGGTAATTATTAATTGTATGTTATTATGCCACAGAGATGAGGGATAAACTAATTCTTCACTGCATTGCAGTTGCAATTAAATCTGCCTGAATTTTAATGAGCGGCCTTTAATGATTTGCAGTCTGCTGCTTTGCTTTAAATTCATGATTTGTTAGCAAATTTATTGACTCCGGGTAATTAGAAATGTAACTCTTTTAAGCCCTTTGTTTTTCGTAAAACCATTTGTAGATTTCAGAACATTTTAATAGTCTTACCTGCACTGTATTTCCATTATAGATGCCTTCTACCCCCCTTGGGAACATTAGTGACATTAGCGAATATTAAAAAAAAACAGTGTGTGTTCATTAAGCAGGCAGTTTCTGTGACCTTGGCAGGGTGTTCATGCTCATCAGATAAAGAGGCTGAATGTAACTAATTACTTGTCTTTTCTACTTTTCCTTCACCTACTTTTTTATCTTAACGCTTCTTTTTCTTGAGTTCTCCTGTCTTCTCTTGTCACTGTTTCTTATCATGAAAATCTCTTTAGTTTTGGTTAATTGGGTGAAAGGAATGGTCCTGCTATGTATGAGGGTAGTTTCATGTAGCCAGTTAATGGTAACCAGTATTTTTTGGGCATTGGGAGAAAGTTGTACCTGAAGAAAATGTGTGCAAATACTGGGAGAACATGCAAAACTACACACAGTGACGGGAGGTGAAGATTGAACTCTGGACCCTGGAGCTGTGAAACAGATTTACCACTAAGTTTTGCATTTTTTTTTTTCAAGAATTAGTGTTTAGTTAAGCTTATGTGTCATGTCTGTGGTACCCGTTTTGTATTGTACTCCCTTGTTACATTGTGATTGGCTGCCTCACTATGGTCCTTCATATTTCCCTTGTTCCTGTTTTGTGATGATTTTTCTCATTAAATGAAGATTACGTTGTAAATGGGTTGTCTGTACATATTTGTGTCTGTACATATTTGTCAGTAGGGAATTTATAATTCTCAGTAGAATAAAAAGTGGATATAAGATTGGATAAATGGACAGACAGGTTATTTGATGGCTACAAGTGATCAATTGGCCTCTTTGTTCCTCATGGGGTGACAGCAGTCCCCTGCCAGTTCATTCCCGTCAAGGTGAAATCTGATTGCTGAGGTTGTCATTTGGGTAGCCTTTTTGGCTTTTTCTGTGTACGGTCCTAACTCGTCTGCACATGCCCCGTAAGCATTCTCCAAGGAGAAAGTAGTGTTGGTAGAAGGTTCCCTATTAGATGAACAAATGCTTAAAATGTCAAATCCGACATGCTCGACAGCTTTTAAACGAATGTTCATCTAAGCGAAACCCGAGAATGTCCAGGAGTTTTGAAAAGTTACAGTTGGCCAGCCGTGAGGAAGCCAATGGCTGATGTCACAACGTTCACCCTGTTTGTGCTGTGAGCAGCATTGCAACATTTAGTTAGCTCTGGATTCTATGAACCTATTATATTATTACAGCACTCAGAATGTGCTGAGCAGGATTGCTACATTTAGTTAGCTCTGGATTACATTGTTACAGCACTCAGAATGTACTGAGCAGGATTGCCACATTTAGTTACCTCTGAATTACATTATTACAGCATTCAGAACTCTGGATTACATTATTACAGCATTCAGATTGTGCTGTGCAGTATTGCCACATTTACTTACCTCTGGATTACATTATTACAGCATTCAGAACTCTGGATTACATTATTACAGCATTCAGAATGTGCTAAGCAGTATTGCCACATTTAGTTAGCTCTGGATTACATTATTACAGCATTCAGAATGTGCTGAGGAGCATTGCCACATTTAGGTAGCTCAGGATTGCATTATTACAGCACTCAGAACTGTCTCTGCTCAAAGAGCAACTGGTTTGTGTGCTGGGCAGAATCACCATATAGGTTAGCTATAGATTACACCAAGTAAGCACTCATCACTCGTCCTTTTGCAAACACCCATCATTATTCCCTTGTAATGCACATATTAAGCACCTGCAACCATGGATAGGCACTTTCCTGCTATCTCTGCATCTAGCTTGGTTGACATGGACATCCATTGGCAATGTAACAATGGCCTGATATACACTGACAACCACTTAATTCTGAAACAGACGAATACAGTATGTGAGAGATGTAGTTACACAATGTCATTGGAGGGAAGACCGTCACATACAGACTAAAAATGCCAAGCAGGTTGTCAGCAACACACGCACAGCCCTTACTGCACTCACTAACATATGTGGAGGTACTCACGTGTAACTTACCCAAACCTCAAAGGTCACCCAGATGCAGTCCTCAAAAACACAAACAAGACAACTCCCACTACAACACATAAAACTACATCTCACAGTGTCTCAGCTACCAAGCCCATAAGGTGTAACACTGCACAAACCAGTGTTTTGGTCATAGGAGACTCCATTGTGAGACACACTGATGTCCCTCTCTCCAGACTGGATAAAGAGAAGGTTACAGTTAGTTGCCTGTCAGTGGCCAGGCTTCACCAGATCCTGCAAGCACTCTGATCACTAAACCCCAAGTATCAGTATGACTCATTCGTAATCCATGTGGGTGTAAATGAGCTGAGATTTATCTCCCTGTACTATATGAAGACAGGCATGATTAAGTTCTCAGAGTATGTGTCACAATCAGGTATGAGCCCAGCATTGAGGAGCATGCTACCATCTCCAAGGATGATGCCACAGTACCAACAAAAAATTATTGAATTTAACAATTGGTTTAGCTACTGGTGTCATTCCAAAAGGGTCCAATGTTTGTCAGCCTGGGAGAACATAATTAACAGACCATGGTGCTTTGCCAGGGCTGGTCTTCACCTGTTGCCACTAAGGTTTTAGATATTGGCCAAATCATTATCCACCCCTGTAGTGCCTTTTTTAGGCATTGACAAACAGGCAAACCTTCCAACATAGCAAAATCTACTCAGGATTAGCTAAAGGTATTACTGCTCAGTGCTAGGAGACTCAACAAGAAGTTACACTCCCTGGAAACACTCCTCACCGTGGAGAATGCTGACATCTGTGCAATTACTGAGACGCGGTTCAAAGCTATGGAAAGCATCCCAGCAGTGCAAGGTTGTAACACCTTTCACATGTTCCGACCACCAACCGCACATGAAAGGACAAACTGTGGAGGTGTATCCATCTACATAAAGGATAAGCACACCTCAAGACTGGTCAAACAGTATGACGTGCATGAGCTACTCTATGTCCAACTAACCACAGGGGAAAAAAAACTTACCATATCCTTGTTAGCTGCAGGTTCCATACCATGAAACAGGGAAACCATACTTCAAACCTGAATTTACAAGAATCACTTACCATTCAGGCCAGTATCACACTCGTGTGATTTCAACTCCATTAACTGGGAAGCATATATGACCAGTAACATGCAGGCTCAAAGATTTCTAGACTTTGTCACTGCAAATGCCCTGGAGCAGCTAGTCTGTGCTCCCACTAAGGGCAAAAAACATCCTAGACCTGGTACTCACAAATATGGGAGACCACTGTGTAACCCCCCCCCCCAACTGTGATGTCCTCACTGGTTAGGTCAGATCACAAAGCGGTCTCCCATTAAGTAAATATAAAACCAAACCCCCCCCCCCACCTAAACCTAAAACCTTTAAGAACTTTTCTAAGGCAAATTACCTCTTATTAAGTGATGGCATAGCTAATTTCCAAGCTCCCACAAACCCAGGAAAACAAAGAAGCCTGTGCAGAGGTGTACATAAAAGCCCTGTATGTATGACCATATAAACAACTAAATAGAAATGGCAGTACAAGCCCGAAAGAAGCCTTGGACAAACAGCAAAAACAAGCCACCTTGGTGGATCCCTGGTTATAAATATGTTGTACAACAAAATAAAGAAAATCCTGTCTAGAAGGAAGAGAGAATGTATCCAACAGAGCAAAATCTCCCTCATTAGTCTGAACAAGCAAATCAGGGGACTACGTCTTCAAAAACAAATTTTGAGAGAAAAATAGCCTGCCAAGCTAAGGATAACCAAAGGCATTTTTCAGTTATGTTTGCAATCTTAAGGGCAACACCCAGCAATGTGTGGAGTTAGATGTAGACGGCATCACCTATACCCAGACAGAAGGTATAGCAAATCTGCTGGCTGATAAAGCCACCTCGTCATCACTTTCATTACCCCCCAAGAAATACCCTCCACCAGTCCTCTACCAGTTATCAGCAAAGAACAGGTCACCACTGTGCTCTTTAAAACTAAAAACATGGCTTCAAGTGGGTCCCAACAGTATCACAGAATGCCTCTTAAATAGCTTGAAACAGGACCTATCAGGGCTACTAGGATCTCTATTTAACCACAGCCTTCAGACTGGCCTTGTCCCTGTAGAATGAAAGATAGCTACAGTCATCCCTCTGCGTAAAGGGGGACTGTCAACAGACCCAGGAAATTACAGACCTATAAGTTTGACCAGTCATATGTGCAAGACCATGGCAAGAATAATCGTGGACCTAATAATTAACAACATAGGAAACCTCCAAACACTGGACGACCCAACCCACTTCAGCTTTGTCAAGGGCAGATCATCCGTGCTTAGTCTGGTGGACTTCTGTGAGAAAGTCACTAGAGCCATGGATAAGGGTAACAGTGCATACAGCCTACCTTGACCTGGCTAAGGAATTTGACACAATTCCCCACCCTAGTATTACAGATAAACTCACAAAACTAAGCATAAATCCATACATCACTAGATGAATAGCCAAATGGCTCACGGACAGGAAACATATTGTTAGAGTGGGGGAATCCAGATCAAGCAAGAAGCCAGTTATTAGTGGTGTGCCACAGGGCTCATTGCTGGGAGCTCTCATGTTCAGAATATACTTCTCTGAAGTTAAGGCTAATGTAGAAGGATTTTGGCTGACCAAGTTTTCTTATGACTGCAAATTGGGGGCAGTCATTAAATCCTACAATGATGTAGACGTCCTTTAGAGAGGTTTGACTCTGATGATTGGTGCCAGAACCATGGCCTAAACAAAAGGAAAAAAAAAATGCACATAACTTTTTCTTTGGGAAATGTAATACCCCTGCAAATTACAGCATTAATAATGCACCCCTGAGAGTGGAGGTAGAGGTGAAAGATCTGGGTATGTAGATAGATAGCAGCCTGAACTTTGACCACCTTGTGCCTACAGTGGTGAGGAAGGACTTCTGTTTGGCACAGCTTATAAGTAAAGGCATGGCATCCAGATCCAATTAAGTTGTAGTTCCACTGTACTCAGCCCTTATCAGACCAATAATCAAGTACAATGCACCTTTCAGCATGTAGTTGACCATGCACTTGCAAATGTTGAAGTGACCTCAGAGGTTCCTTCCAAAAAAATGCAGGGTGTAAACAACATGCCGTATTCGGATCGACTGAAGGCACTATCCCTTTACTCTGTCTCCTATCGACTATTAAGGGATGATCTATGCCAAACCTGGAATGCACTCTCAAATTAAGCCCTAATGGAACTGTTACCCATTCGCAAGACAAACTGCACAAGGACCACCCACTCTAAGGATCTAAATCTGGTCTGTGACATGAACAAAACATGCTTGAGAGACAGATACGAGTCTCAGAGATTACCCCTTTTCTGAAATAGGCTTCCTGTGGAGAGCCCTTCTCTGACCCTCTTCAAACACAGTTTGGATCAATGGATGGGGACTTGTAAATTCACTTCTGGGGTGGTGCCCATGTCCCTTATGGAAAGGGCAGTCTCTAAAATACTCAAGGGCATGGGTACAAAAATAAGCCATCCTCTAGCCCTTGGGGATCGAAAATCTTGTAAAATTTGGGTAAAAATTGATAGGCTCTTAAGCCATTAGCCCAGTAATCTCCTATGAACCTCTGAAGTGCCAGATTAATTCTTTGTTTCATTCTTTATAACAGAAAGCAGAAAGAGAGGATGTTGTGTTGGGAATTAAGGTAGAGTCGGGAGAGCCATGAAAAAGTCATAACATGGAAAGTGAGGAGGCTGAGATGGAACTGGTTTCTGTAAGAGAAGAAAAAGCACAGAGACCAGAAGAGTTGCTTCCCCTAGTCTTCAAGAATGCTGCCATTATGCTAGCAGGCCCCTGCTGAGGGTCTTGCCATGTCACTGGCCCCTGTTGATGTGCCTGATGCCTGGAAGACTTCCATTGTGATACCCATGTATAAGGGTGGATAGGAAAAATCCATGGACCTACAGTACCGCTATTCTAAAAGCAGATATGGGGAAAGTCGTGTTGTGAGTCCTGAGGAGAATACTGTTTGCTTTGACAGAAAACAGTACACAGAACAAAAACTCGTGTTCATTTATCAGAAGTAGCTGTCAGACAAACCTTATCCAGTTCTATGTAGGGTTACCACCTGTCCCACTTTACAAGGGACAGTCCCTCTTTGGGCAGTTGTGCCCTGCAAAAAAATTGTAAAAATGGCAAATGTCCTGAGATTTTTAGGACAAAATTATTTCCTATATTTTATGTAATAGTTGCATAAAACAGTTTTTCTGTATCTGAAACACCTAAATGTTATAAGAAACAGAATAAGCAACTACAAATGCTACAAGAATAATCTTTTATTTAGGCAAAAAAGTGAAGTTCTGTCCTTTGTACTGACTGTGGATATGTTTTGACCTGCAAAGTCTGACGTTTGTACCAAAAATGTCCCACTTTGAGCATTTGAAAAGGTGGCGACCCTAGTTCTATGATTTGGTTACACAAACAATTTGACATGGTGATATCAGTAGATGTGGTCTGCCTGGACTTCAGAAACATCTTTTCTCTATGGTTGGTTGTGGTAGAATCAATTCTAAATAGCTTGTTATTGGGATGAATGGTAGGATGCAGAGGGCTGTGGTGAGAAGGGACAATGTCAGTAATAAGCAGTTACTCATGAAGTACCGCAGGGGGCAGTCCTTATCCATAATCTTCAGCGTCTGTTTGTCTTTCAGTCATAACAAGGGAATCGAGAACTGGTTTACCTCTTCACTGAAGATGTTTCCTGATAAGGCATTCCATATTTGAGGTGTAGGTCAGCTGTAACAATCTGTAAATGTATCACAGAAGAATAGAAAGAAAACAAATATTTCTAATATTTCTCCATGTTACTAGCTGGGAGCTGGGATATTTCAAAGTCAGTTAATAAGTAAAACTTAATAAAAGGTCTAGTCAGACTGAGTAAGGTAAACTTTGCAAGAAGATTTTGATGATAGTGGAGGACACTGGACCTTGTGTAAGTGCAGAGTGGAAAGTAACCTGGTTACACAAGGTTCAGTGTTCTCTGTTATCATCACCTTCTCTGTGGTATCTGAAAAAAAAATGGCACCTGGGTTCTTCTGCCAGCCTTTTTTTTTCTTATTGATGGCTTTCGGGTATAAGTTTTACTTTTTTTTTCCATAGTAGGTGACTTTGACTGCAGCTTATTGGTTGTGATTATTCACATCATTAGAAGACAAACTCCCACAATAAGAATGAGGTGTACTGTTAGGAAAAAAGTTCAGCATTAGTGGCAGCAGCATTACACATTTAATAGAGCTTCCAGCTATTTCAGACATCATCTAGCAATCCTAATCGAAGTAGGAACAAGGAATTGTGTATGTGTTTAAAAATGCCTTATGCTATGTGGGAACAGTTACAGCAGTGGAATGACAGATGTGATTAGTGTATTTTGAACATAACATTACCTGAAAGCATACCTATTTCTCAACTGTCCAGATTTTCGCTTCATATTTTTGGTCTGTTCCTCTTAAAATTTGTGGTTTTCTAGCAAATCAATGAGGATTGAAGTCACTAAATCATGACATACATTTGAGTATCAAACTTCGTATCCTTTTGAAAATCCATGCTAACACAGATCATATTATTCTAGCAGCTTTCTAAGTTTGTAACAGCAATATTAAAAACCAGTCCCTATGTTTGGCCCTTTGTCCCCCCATTATTTTAGAGTTTGTCCAGATTTTTAGAGCTAAGAGTTTGAGAAGTATGCCTAAAAGTAATCCGGACATTTTTGAAAGACAGACAGCTCCCATCTCAACCAGGTAAAAATGTTTATGCAATAAGATGCATTGATTGGCCAGTGCTGGCAATGAAGTCACTTTTGCGTAGGACAATATTAACATTTCATTACCTTTCATATTTACAACCACAGTTAATCCACGTTTGTTATTCTCTGTTAATAATATTTGTTCATTGTTTTAATTGCCTGCTGAACTTCGTACCTTCTATGATTACTCTATGTTTGTGAATTAGTTCTGTTTATAAATAAGTAAATACTTAAATAAATTTCACTCACAGTTAATACTAAGAAGCCAAAATCACTTATTATACTTACATCTCTAACAACTGGGGGGCCCTGATTACAAAATACTTGCTGTCAGTTAAGTGACCACTTACACTAAGAGCAGGCTGTGAGTAGGTCTTTTTGAATCTGGTCACCGAAGTAAGCCTGTTTATAGATAGATTTTATACCAAAGTAAGTCACTTAACACAGAGAGCAAGTCTTTCGAAATCAGGGCAGACTTACACTGAGAGCAACTGTTTTGGAATCTGGCCCATAGTTTTCTATACTGAGTGCCACATTATCAGATGAGAAGAAAATAAATTGCTCAGATCTAAACAAAAAATTAAAAGATCATGTAGAATTGCAAGCACTGTATTTCATGAGCATGCGGTATCAGTTAAAATCTTAGAGCAACCATTTCTCCTCTTATCTTCAGAAATTGTTAGAATGTTTCAGGAGCAGCTGCCAAAGCACACTCCTGGTGTAGCATTCTGATAGCTGTGCAAAAATATTGGTGAGGTCTAGTGTTTTCCATTATCATGAAGTACATCATGTCTACAAAGGTTTGAGGTTAGTTGTTTATGGTCAAGATTTCAGATGTGCTTGTTTCAGGTTGTCTTCTCACTGTAGTCTCATGGAAGGCTGTTTTCCCTTACAGTAATATTGTAAGTGTGTGATTGGCTAACTAAGCAGTTGCAAGTTGTTGGCTGGTGAGGCAAACAAAGAAAAATTATGTTGTGTGGTTATTGTTGAGATATTCTGTAGCACAAGTTAGAGTTGATTTTGAAACCACAATGTGTTCTTTGACAGGCTTTTTCTTGAAATGTGAATAAAAATGTAGCTCTGTGATGGATCAAGTAAGTTAAAAATGATCTTTTTCATAATGTACAGTCTCAAAGAGTGTCATTTATTCTGTATAAAAACAACTATTAGTTGAAGTTGTACCCTTGCCACACCACATGTCTCTCAGCCTCTTAGCATAAGAAATCTGGACAAAGCCAAAAAAAAAAAAAAAACGGAGTAACAAAGGCCTAAAATCTGGCACAGATTTTAAATGTTCCGCTTATAAACTTAGAAAGTTGATAGAACAAGTTCTGCATTAGCATATCATTTTTAAAGTATACACGATCAGAAACCCAAATGTGTGTCTCTATTTAGTGACTTCATATCTCAATGATTTGTCAGAAAGCCACAAATTTTATGAAGAACAGATCAGAAATATAAGGGAAAAATGTGCTGAAATTCTGGACAGTTGAGAGATATGCCTCTCTATGTTATAGCTTGTGTGCATCCACTACTAAAACATTTCCAAGAGTGTAGAAAACTATTTCATACAGACATGACCCCAAGATGTTTGTGATGAGAATAGAAAGTTTTCAGGAATGATCTGGTTCAATTCTTGGCTGGGGTGCCGTCTTTGTAGAGTCTACATGTCCTCACTGTGTTTGCATGGGTTTCCTCTGGGTGCTCCTGTTTCCTCCTACGTTCCAAAGACATGTGTCTGGAGTGTTTCTCCCTGGGCCTCCACTGAAAATGGGTTCTGTCCCACTCAGACTTTCCTGATAAACAGATGTTAAATAAAACATACTACAAGGTCAGTTGAGCTGACAGAAATATGTAAGTTTATAGCAGCTTTTTGTTTTGGGGTCTTTTTTTCCGAGTGCCTGCTTCTGACCATTAGTTTTCCCCATTTCTCCAACATTGCTTAAGAGATGAGGGTGGGTGTTTGGAGCATCATCTAGGTGTTATCATCAATTTGTGTTTACCTTAACCTCTGTTAACCTTGCAGCAATCCAGACAAATGATGCACCCACTTGTTGGCCTAGTGCCCCATGCCTTCCAGTCATGCTTTGATTTCCCTGGCTAATACACACACACACACACACACACACACACACACACACACACACACACACACACACACACACGTAATGGCAGTGTTTATCACTAGACCTGTACTGTGCTGGCTGGTGCATTCCTTCCAGTAGGTGCCAGACATTGCGGTGGATTGTGCTCACTCCTTCCTCCATGATGGGTAAACCAGTAATTATGCTTGGCCCCTCCCCCAGGATGGGTGAACCAGTATGGGTCTGTTGCTTGCATCCTTCCTGGCTGGCTTCTTTGTTGCCTTGGTATGTAAATGACCGTGACTCGTTTGGGTTGCATTCATAGCTTTATTTCTGTGGACTATGAAGCTAGCCTGTGTCTTGGCTAAAACTGAGAAAAGGGGGCAAGAATTAAAAGGCTGAAGGACTTCCAAGAAGGCTGCACATTGCTCTCCCAGTATGAAAACAGAAACTCAGAGAAAGCCAGTAGACTTATTTTTATGGGCAAATGTCAATAATTGGCTAGTATGTGCATTGCCTGGATGGCAGGAAAAAGGAAATATAGAGGACCTGATTTAAAATCAGCTAAAAAGGTGAGGAAAAACACTGACTGGGGAATGTTCTGCACCTGTTCAGCAAAAAGCAATACAAGCTCCAGACATGATTTCCAGTAACCTAAAGGAAGGTATAAGACAACTGCACACAGACCTGATTAAAATAAGCAAAACACTGATGGAGTCATACTCAACTATCTCAGCTGTCAAGATTTTTGCAGAATGTCCAGATTTTTGCTTCATGTCTTTGGCCTGTCTCTCATAACATTTTAGTTTTCTAGTAAAATACTGACAAATCATTGAGGACTGAAGTCAGAAAATAATGGCAGACATTTGAGTTTCAGACTTCATATCCTTCAGAAAATTCATGCTAATGCAAAAAAATTTATTATATCTACTTTCTAAGTTTGTAAGAGCAATATTAAACAAAATTCCCTATCTTTGGGCTTTTGTCCCTCCCCCCATTATTTGTGGCTTTGTCCAGATTTTTCTGTAAGAGGCTGAGAGGTATGTATAGAGTATATCAGTTCAAATAGTAAATGGCTGGAAAAATGTAACAAGCTTTAAAAAGGTATTCAGATGAGGTTATAAAACTGCAAACATCAGAGGTCGAAAGGAAGAAAAGACTGGTTGAATATCAGACTGCTCAAGAAGAGATGTTTCAAAACAAATAAAATAATTATTGGAAAGAGAATGTAGGGAAAATATGCGATTTTCTGCTGTACAAGAGAAGCTGGAAGGAACAGACTGTATTAATTTTATGAAAGCACAAATAAGCAACTGGCCTGGTATTCCACAGTAGGAGTTGTTACTTGAGAGAGCACATTGTGTGTATGCTCCAAACCTGGCTATGAGAAAGCAACCTAGACCTTTAATAGTAAAGATGTAGTCCTATCAGCAGAAGGAGTTGATTCGGACAAATCTGTGGCAGAAGGACAAAGTACTAAAAGTGGCAGACAGCAGAGTGTTTGTGGAGAATGATTACTCACTGTACACCAGGTAGAAGAAGAATACATTCATCCCACTGTTCAGGGAATGTTAAAAAGCAGGCATGAGATTCAAACTGCCGTACCCAGCTATCTTCAAAATATTCTTTCCTGGAGGGACAAAATCATTTTTTTATACTGTACATGCTAAGGATGAAATAAAAAAGGTTGTCCAAGAAAATGTGAGCTGTGAAACAGGAGATTGTGCTTCTTGTTCTTCTGGTAACAAAGACCACAGAGAGACTGTGCCAGTGAAACCTTTCCCAATGTTGCATTGGAAAATGCTTGAGAAAAGGAAAAAAGCACAAGAGTTAACTAGAAGAATCAAGAGTATGTTGAGAATGAAGCAGAGACAGAATTTGGGAGGTGGAGATGAACACGAATAAAACCAGTAACTTGGAAATTGACATATGTGGGAAACAAAGCAATAATTATATTTGTGAAACATGACAGGACAAGAAAATCTGGAAATATTGGACTTTCTTGATTTTGTTAAACTAGTAGGGGACTCCCAAAGCATATACCCTACTTCATATCATTAATGTTCGGAAAAATACTTGGAGAAGGAAGAAGAGGGAGAAAGTTAACCGTTAAGTTAAACAAATGTTTTTTCTTAAAAGTAATATTTTTATAATGCATGCTTTTCTTTGCATACTATAAATTAAGGTTTTCATATTTTTTTTTAGTGAAATAGGGATACTAATGTAAACAGGTGCTGCTGGGTTTTTTTTCTCCCCTCTTCTCTCTTTCTCCTAGTTCAGTTTTAAGAAATGTAGGCACTGCAATGTAAAGTCTGGTCAAAAGAAAAATTGATGTACTTTTTTTCTCATTCTTGCATGGGGAATGACTGGATTAAGGCCCTTAGTTTCATCTAGTAACAAGTTTTAAGAGAAGGCAAGCAAATGAAAAAGAACATTGAATATTGTAAAGTTTTTTTTCTAACAAGTAAATGTATGCTTAGTAGCAACTCTGTATCTGGTCTTCATGTCTCCTTGGAGACAATCTGATAAAGAGAAATGACTAGGAGATAATGTTTTCTGAAAGCATTCAAGTGCTTTCCCAGCTGGGAGAGCTATAAAGGTAAGACAAAACCAGACAACACTTAGTGGAAGCACAAGATGTACCATGCATCCTAGCATGGATAACCTTTCTTTTAGGTTGACCCAAGCCGGTGAGTGTGGCTGTCACTTTGGGACATGTGTTGCTATTAAGTGAGTAAAACTTCAATATTTGAAGATGTGCATAGTTTTATGTGTTAGTATTAAGTTAATGTGTTTCGGGGGGTGTATTTGGGTGTGTTTTTTTTTTTTGGAGGGCTTTCAATAAAACAAAAAGTTTTGTAGGATGTGACATAGGCTCAAATGGATATGACAAGAAACAACTGTATGAAAGATCAACCTGCCAAACAGCGTATGCATGTAACACAAAAGCTGGAAATAGACACTTAACAAAAACAAAATGTTACGCATAAAAGGTGGGAATAATAACTTGTTAACACAATGATGCTTTCTGTAATGTCTTTAAATGTTAACGGTCTCATATATAAATACAAAAAATAAATAGAAGTGAACTCTGAAAAAATGTAGAGTACAAATGGCTATGCTTCAGGAGACACACTTAGAAAGAACTGAACATGTCAATTTGATAAAGAAAGGTGTTCAGGAAACTTATTCAGTGGAATACCTGGGACAAAGGAAAAGAGGAGTACTTATAGTAATTGCAAGAGGAGCTTCAATATTGATACAAGAAGATAAAAAAAGATAATAATGGGATAATAATGGTAGATTTGTAGTACTAAGGGGCTGCTGGCAAGGGAGGAGGATTACACTGGCGTGTATTTATATTCCCCCTAAAACTGCTATAATGGAGCTTAAGAAAATTCTGGGTGAAATAATCAGCTTTCAGCAAGGAATATTACTTTTAGGTGGGGACTAGAATTTGATTTACAGCAGTGAAGATGTGTCTGGGGGCCCAGAAGGAAAATATAAGAAAGGAGGTTAGATTTTTGAAGAGATTTATGAAAATATTTGGCATGGAAGGTGTGAATTCAGTACTAGGCCTTCAGATTGAATTTACATATTATTCTCCAAGATACAAAAACTGGATTAGGTTAGACAGAATTTATATTTCACAGGAACATTTGCATTTAATTGAAAGTTTTCATACGCACCAATAGCTATTTCAGATCATGCACCAGTAGTAACTAAAATAAAAGCAGAGAGTAATGAAATAAAACTGAGACACTGGAGCTTTCCCACCTTTTTGTTGAAAAAAGATGATTTAAGAAATGGGTAGTGGAAAATATTCTGGAGCTATTAGAGAAGCTAGATTTTTTTTCTGAAAATATAGCTAGGGAGTCGGATAAAATTAAAGTGGTGCTTAAAAATAGGGTGGAAATAAAAAAGGGAGATATAGTTAAGAAGTAACAAGAATTATTTAGAGGTACTGACAGATGTTAAAGTATTGCAGAGTAGGGGTAATCAAACAGAACAAGAAGAGGAGCAACCGATGAATGCTAAATAGAAGATAAGGGATTACCTCGATAATATGCAAGATTTTAGAAGAACTGCTGTTAAGCAACTGTTTTTCATAACTGTAAAGCATAAAAATTTTTAGCACAGTGACTCGGGCAATAGAGAGTAGAAAGGGCTGTTGCCAAGCTTAGGGAGCCTACAACAAGAAAGACAATGAGATCCTGTAGACACATTAGAAATATTTCAGAAATTCTATGGAATTCTGTATAAAGCAAACAAATATGGAAATCAAGAAAAGGTACAAATGGAAATATTTATGGAAGAATTAAATATGCCAAGGTTAGAGGTAGATGAGGCTAAATTTCTAATAGTTAAGATAGGAGGAGATGAAGATAAAAATAGTGATGCGTAACCAATTCATATGAAGGTCCCCAGTAATAGATGGAATGCCTATGGCAGTATAGAAGCTAGGAGGGGAAAACTGATAAAGATCTGGAAGGATTTAATAGTATTTTAAGAGGAGGAAAAGTACCAGTATCCTGAAAGAAAGTGGTGGTAGCCGTAATAGCTACAGAGGGTAAACAGCCACCATATCCAGCTTCATACATGCCCATTTCAGTACTAAACCATGATTATAAAGTGTATAATGGGTAAAAGAATGGCAAAAGTTATGACAAAATTGATAGATATGGATCAGTGTGGTTTTGTGGAGAGGAGGCAAACATTTGACAAGCATTTGACAGAGTAAGCTGGGAATTTATGAGCAGGGCAATGGAAGCATTTGCATTCCCTGATAAAATTATAAGGTTGATTAGGAGGATATTTGAGGTAAAAATTAAAGTGTGTGGGTTCCTCTGTGATAATTTCTGCTTGAGAAGAGGAATCAAGCAAGGGTGTTCTCTTTCCCTTTATTATTTGCATTATATTTAGAACCATTGTTAAAGAAAATAGGAGACTCAGAAATACAAGGCTATAATTGGGTTGGTAGGCAAGAAGAGCTGCCTCTATTTGCAGATGATAATATTTTATACCTAATAAAACCAGAAAAGGACATTTTAGTGTTGTGGAATATTTTGAGACCATTTCAGATCTTTTTTTGAGATACAAAAGCTGTACAATTTTGTACCCACACATAGATTAGTTCAGCAACATCCATATTTATAAGGACATGATAAAGTGAAGTATTTAGGAATATGGATTAAAAATGATTCCAGTGTGGGAGCTAAGGATACGCAGGAAGAGATTTAGCAAAAGATAATGCAAAAACTGAGAAATTAGAAGCTCTGTTATATGTATCTGGATAGTAAGATACAAGCAGTTAAAATGTTTTTAGCCCTTTTAGTCTTGTACACAGGTCAGGCATATTTTATCAACCAGAGGAAAAGTTGTGGATAGCAGTTATTAAAGAGCTGAAGGATTTTATCTGTGAGGGGAAGACAGCAAGAGTCAAGTGGGATAAGCTGATTCTTCCAATAAAACAGGGTGGATTTGGATTACCAAATTTGAAGGGGTATTTCAGAGCTACACTGTTAAGGATCCTATATGTGCCACAATCAGAAACATATAATTCAAAGTGGAACGTGATGATGATGATGAACTGGATGGAAGCTCAAGAAAGAAGGAGAGACTGGGATTTTGGATACAGATATTTAAGGAGAAGAATCATGCAGATTGTTATATTCATAAAGTAACAGAAAGTATTTTAAGTACTAAGCTAACAAGGAAATGGAGAAAGGAGATTCTGCCGATAGAGATGACTGCAATTACGGATACAGACAATGGGCAAGAGGGGGCTGAACTTTATTGGAGAAAATGGGTAGAGGAACCAAGCTATTGGGAGAAAATAACTAGATAGGGAAAGGTAATATAATGGGAAGAGGCCAGGTACTTATTTGGACTGCAGGTTAGAGATTGTCTTCCCTATCAAGGATTGATATTAGAGTATAGGCAAAGAAAAAGAAACGGGGGGGGGGGGTTCTAAATAAAAGACCAGCAATAGTAAAGTTTTTAGTAGAATCTAGAACAAAAGTTGC
Source organism: Protopterus annectens (assembly GCF_019279795.1). Classification (NCBI taxonomy): domain Eukaryota; kingdom Metazoa; phylum Chordata; order Ceratodontiformes; family Protopteridae; genus Protopterus; species Protopterus annectens. The sequence goes on from NC_056733.1 coordinate 596,838,686, forward strand.
TGTTAAATAAGGAATAATTAGTAGAGTAGATAAAATATTGCATGATAACTATAAGAATCAATCAGATGAGGTTAGAAAAGATTGGGAAGAGAGACTGGATAAGCAGTTTGCAAAGAAATAATGAGGGATATATGTATGGCTCCCAGATATACACCAAAATGTAGACAATTTTGTATTTCTGCTTGGAAATGTTTACATGGGTACTTTTGTTGCCCAAATAGACTCCAGAGAATGTTTCCCTCAGGTAGAGGCCAAGTACTTATTTGGACTGCAGGTTAGAGATTGCCTTCCCTATCAAGAATTGATATTAGAGTATAGGCAAAGAGAAAGAAACAGGGGGGTTCTAAATGAAAGACCAGCAGTAGTAAAGTTTTTAGTAGAATTTAGAACAAAAGTTGCTGTTAAATAAGGAATAATTATTAGAGTAGATAAAATATTGCATGATAACTATAAGACTCAATCAGAGGAGGTTAGAAAAGATTGGGAAGAGAGACTGGATAAGCAGTTTGCAAAGAATTAATGAGGGATATATGTATGGCTCCCAGATATACACCAAAATGTAGAAGATTTAGTATTTCTGCTTGGAAATGTTTACATGGGTACTTTTGCTGCCCAAGTAGACTCCAGAGAATTTTTCCATCTGGTAGACAGCAAATGCTGGAGGTATGATGGGGAAGAAAGAGGTAATTGGGAACATATTTTCTGAGAGTGTAATGAGTTGGCAGATTTTAAAGATTCCCTGAAAACTACTCTATCAAGGATAATGGGTGAGCAAATTGGTGTATCTAGGGAAATGATTTTTCTGAGCTATGATATAGAATCAGAATTGCCTAAGCATAGTAAGGCCTTGCTAAGTCTCATTATGGTGGCTGCCAAGAAAGCAATTAATAGAAAATGGAAATCAAAGTCTAAACCAACTGTACTAGAAACATTGAATATAGTTACAGAGATAAAACAACTGAAATTAGGATCTTTAGAAAAGGGTAGGAGCAAATTACATAGAAAAATGGGAATTGTGGGAAGAATACATATGGGGAGGAATAAGATTTAAAATGAGGCAGGATTTAAATAGTCTATGTAATGTCTGAGAAACACAAAAATCCAGGCAGAGTGGCAAACCCAACTAGTCCAAGTGCAGTGACCTGGTAGCCAAAAAATGAAAGTAGAGCGAAGATAATCCAAGTTAAGATCTTTATTCACATCAAATGGACAAAAAGATATAACAAGCGCTTTCGCTCAGCTTAATGCTGAGCTTCCTCAAGTTAATTTTAAAAAAGCCAAATGGCCACATTAAATAGTCATTTCTAAATCACTAAATTGCTTAATTAGTTAAGCATTGCAATTCAGTATAACAACTGAATGATACAATTAAAGGAGAATGCAATTAAAAAACATCTCCAAGCCAAGGGTGTCGCTGAAAAGTAGTATGTTAAAAGCTTGAATTGAATAAAACAGTGCCACAACCAAAAACAGGGTTAAATAAAGGAATGTCACTACAATAAAAATAGGATTACATTAAAGAACATTGAAAATGTTTAAGAATGTTAAACTAAGAGAATTTGTTAGATAGTTTAAGAAAATATAAATATATTCTTGTATTATTAAAAAGTAATTACAATAATAAATATCTAAAAAACAGTTGAAAATGTATATATTTACAATGTGTAATGATGACACTGTCTAAAACCCAAAAACCTCACAAGCGTGACATTTTGTTTTTAAGAACACTGATGATATTGATGTTGTCATTCATGCCTGGGGGGTCTATTGGCGTTCAGCCTTAGTTGCCAGAGAAGTTCTCTGTATTCCAAGGCTGTCTCCCAGTCAACCTCTCTGGCATCTGGCACCACTTGTTCTAAAACTAAAAACCTCAATTCATAGTTGGGGCATGTTAGGGAATGTTTAAAAAAGGCATTAGAATCTTTCTGTTTGGAAATATTATAAAAATGTTCATAGATTCTTTTTCTAAGGCTCCTTTCAGTTTTGCCTATGTAGAAACCAGTACAGGCAGTACAGTACCCTAAATAAACTACCCCTTTGCTTGCACAGTTAGTGGAACAGTTAGAGTTAAAAAGAAAATTCCTGGAGGGGATATATAAACTGGAGGCGTTGAGTATAGCAAAACATTGTTTGCAAGCTCCACATTTAAATGTGCTTGTTCGGGATGCCTGCGTGATTGCCAAAGAGTTAAATTTCCCTTCAAGTAATTCTTTGAGATTAATATCTCTGTTTCTAGTAAACTTGGGAAAAGTAGGTATTACCGTCCTTAATTCTTCATGCAAAGTGAGAACTGGCCAATGTCTTTGAATAGCTTCTTCTATCTCCGTGGAGTTGAGGCAATAAGTGTAAGTGAAACTACCATAAACTGTCTCCTCTTTGTTGCTGGTGACTATAGCACTAGGGGAAATACCCTTACCTAAAAGTGGGGGGTAAATTGTTTCCCTATTATCAATAACTTCCTGTGCTAAAGTGTTAACCAATGAAGCAGGGTACCCTCTTTCCATGAACAAAGACTTTAGAAATTTGATCTCCTGTAAAAAGTCGCCAAGAGTGCTGGTCATTCTCAAAGCCCTAATGAATTGTCCTTTAACAATGCCCTTTTTTTGATAAAAGGGATGGCCGCTTTTGAAATGTAAATAGGAATTGGAAAATGTGGGTTTCCTGTACAATTTAGATTGTAAGGAGCAGTTGTCTAAGTCTTTATATAGTGTGACATCCAGATAATGAAGTTCAGTATCACTAATAGTATGTGTAAAGGACAAGAAATGGGTGGTGGAGTTCAGATACTCAATAAAATTCAGAAGTTGCCATGGGTGCCCCCCCATATGATGCAAATGTCATCCAAGAATCTTTTGTAATGTATTAGATGTTGAGCCCAACCGGCAGAAAAAATAAACCTTTGCTCCCATCTATGTAGTACAACATTAGCGTATAAGGATGCACAAGGGGCACCCATGGCTACCCCTTTTTCTCTGTTTGTAAATTTCGCCATTGAAGAATATATAGTTGTTCTCTAACACTATTTCCATAAATTCAACCGAAAGGTTGGTTGTGTTGTTACTCAGGCCAGCTTCGGTGGTAAGAACTTCATTGAACCAAGCCAAGCCGACCGAGTGGGGAATACTTGGGAAGAGTTCAACTATATCAATGGTAACCAGAAGGAGCTCAGGTTTTGCTAATGTCATACTACATAGATGGGAGCAAAGGTTTATTTTTTCTGCCGGTTGGGCTCAACATCTAATACATTACAAAAGATTCTTGGATGACATTTGCATCATATGGGGGGGCACCCATGGGCAACTTCTGAATTTTATTGAGTATCTCAACTCCACCACCCATTTCTCGTCCTTTACACATACTATTAGTGATATTGAACTTCATTATCTGGATGTCACACTATATAAAGACTTAGACAACTGCTCCTTACAATCTAAATTGTACAGGAAACCCACATTTTCTAATTCCTATTTACATTTCAAAAGCGGCCATCCCTTTTATCAAAAAAAGGGCATTGTTAAAGGACAATTCATTAGGGCTTCGAGAATGACCAGCACTCTTGGCGATTTTTTACAGGAGATCAAATTTCTAAAGTCTTTGTTCATGGAAAGAGGGTACCCTGCTTCATTGGTTAACACTTTAGCACAGGAAGTTATTGATAATAGGGAAACAATTTACCCCCCACTTTTAGGTAAGGGTATTTCCCCTAGTGCTATAGTCACCAGCAACAAAGAGGAGACAGTTTATGGTAGTTTCACTTACACTTATTGCCTCAACTCCACGGAGATAGAAGAAGCTATTCAAAGACATTGGCCAGTTCTCACTTTGCATGAAGAATTAAGGACGGTAATACCTACTTTTCCCAAGTTTACTAGAAACAGAGATATTAATCTCAAAGAATTACTTGAAGGGAAATTTAACTCTTTGGCAATCACGCAGGCATCCCGAACAAGCACATTTAAATGTGAAGCTTGCAAACAATGTTTTGCTATACTCAACGCCTCCAGTTTATACATCCCCTCCAGGAATTTTCTTTTTAACTCTAACTGTTCCACTAACTGTGCAAGCAAAGGGGTAGTTTATTTAGGGTACTGTACTGCCTGTACTGGTTTCTACATAGGCAAAACTGAAAGGAGCCTTAGAAAAAGAATCTATGAACATTTTTATGATATTTCCAAACAGAAAGATTCTAATGCCTTTTTTTAAACATTCCCTAACATGCCCCAACTATGAATTGAGGTTTTTAGTTTTAGAACAAGTGGTGCCAAATGCCAGAGGGGGTGACTGGGAGACAGCCTTGGAATACAGAGAACTTCTCTGGCAACTAAGGCTGAACGCCAATAGACCCCCAGGCATGAATGACAACAGCAATATCATCAGCGTTCTTAAAAACAAAATGGCACGCCTGTGAGGTTTTTGGGTTTTAGACAGTGTCATCATTACACATTGTAAATATATACATTTTTAACTGTTTTTTTAGATATTTATTATTGTAATTACTTTTTAATAATACAAGAATGTATTTATATTTTCTTAAACTATCTAACAAATTCTCTTAGTTTAACATTCTTAAACATTTCCAATGTTCTTTAATGTAATCCTATTTTTATTGTAGTGATATTCTTTTATTCAACCCTGTTTTTGGTTGTGGCACTGTTTTATTTAATTCAAGCTTTTAACATACTACTTTTCAGCGACACCCTTGGCTTGGAGATGTTTTTTAATTGCATTCTCCTTTAATTGTATCAGTCAGTTGTTATATTGAATTGCAATGCTTAACTAATCAAGCAATTTAGTGATTTAGAAATGACTGTTTAATGTGGCCATTTGGCTTTTTTAAAATTAACTTGAGGAAGCTCAGCATTAAGCTGAGCGAAAGCGCTTATTATATCTTTTTGTCCATTTGATGTGAATAAAGATCTTAACTTGGATTATCTTCGCTCTACTTTCATTTTTTGGCTACCAGGTCACTGCACTTGGACTAGTTGGGTTTGCCACTCTGCCTGGATGTTTGTGTTTCTCTGTCACGCTTTGGATTTTTTCATTTTTTCATTGTTTGGACTCTATGTAATGTCTGACTGACAGTGATTGGGTAGATTATAATTGATGTATAATGTTTGCAACTAATTATGTCATTATGGTTTGTGATGTATAATGCGTGCAACTGAGGTTATGTCAGTAGGGTTTGTTTTCATTTATAAAAATGTATGATCGCCTTGTCATATGTCATAAGTGATAATTTAATAAAAATGTTTCTTGTTTAAAAAAAAAAGAATTAAAAGGCTAAAGGCTCTCACAGTTCCGTTACCTTACCGCAGACCTGATGATTGTGTGAAAGTTAGCTGACTGTACAGTGCAAAACACTGAAAAAATTGGAAACACAGGCTAAAAAAAATAGTGCACCAGGGAGTGAATGATTTCTTTATGAATGGAGCATGGCAGAAGAAAAAAATAAGGGTTCATATGCTAAAACTGACAAAAGAATTTACATGCAAACATTTCATTTTTGTATTGTTCATAATTTTTGACATTTTCTTATGAGGGGTAGCATTCAGAATAAAAAGGCCTAGCTGGTTGTTTAAATATTTCTGTACAAATAATATCATTTAGAAGAAGAAAGCATAAGGTCTGTAAGAATGGGAGAGCATGAAAGAAGAAGAAGAAGCCCAGGCTGAGCAGGAAATGTGTGTGAGAGATTGGTGGTGTACCAGTTTGCATGAGGGGTAAAAGTTTAGGTTAGTGTGCTTTGGGATGGCTGACGATGTGAGGTCTATAAGAGAATGGGGATCTTCTGTGCTGAATATGGCAGTTAGACATAGTTGTGGATTGGCTAGTGTGGAGAGCAAGAACAGAGTAGGAGTGAGAAAGAGCAGACAACAGGGATCTAGAAGACAAACTGAAGTGGAAAAGAGAAAGAAGAAAAGGCAGAGTGTAAGAGGACATGGACAGAGGATATCAGATTAGTAGAAGAAAGTTATGTGGCACGTGTTAGAGTCGATGGAGAAAGTAGCAGATGCAGACCTGAAGGAGAGGACATGGTAAAGGAAGTCAAGGAAAACGGATGGTGCAGCCATTGGTAAGAAGTGATGGATGAGAAGACAGAACAATATGGGGTTGTACAGGAATTAGCACCATAAGGTGAACAAAAAGGAAGTGGACATGAGCTTTCCTGTTATAGAGGACAAAAGGAATGGTAAAAGGGTCAAGTGAAGCAGAAGTGTAGAGAGTTGCGCTAGTAGAATTTGAGGCTGAAAGGTGCAGATAGGAGAGGTAGATGCATAATGTGGTAAGTGAAGGGTTTAAGAGCCAGTGTGGAAATAGAGTAGTGGGATTTGGTTAGTTGAGTCTCAGTAATCAAGGAGACCAAGGGTTTTGGCAGGAGAGACAGGATGACCAGATTACACTGAAACCTTTCTTGAGCCTTAGAGTTGACAAAGTACAGGAGGTGACCAAAGTGATCACCATGGAAGAGGTGCAGATGAATGTTGCTAGTAGACACCAGTCAACTATTAGAGTAGATATTTGAGGTAGCAAGCAGTGTGAAGGTGGCAGATAGATGCCAGAAGAGGGAATTGGAGCTAGCATTCATGGAAGTGTTTCCTGTGCCAGCAGCCAATGTGCAGAGGAAGTAGAGGAGTAGGGAGTGTAATTACTTGCTGTAATGGTGGACAAGGTACAAGGGTTTGAGACTAGTAGAAGGATCATGGTATCATGGAACACTTAGCTGAGAGACAAGCTGTATGAAAGGACTGCCCCCATCTTTTCCCTGAAGAAATAGCAGTTCTCATAGCTAATTTAGGATGGAAATTCTGACCCTTTTGGTGCTTATCCAGATGACTTGCAATCCCCTTTCCCCTATCCATTCTGTTGTGAAAAAGCTTTCACACTGTGCCAGGTATTGTCAGTAGATTATTTTAGCTCTTTGTGTTGTAATAGATTATTTCTAGAAGTTATGAATCAGATTTTTCCCCAGAAATATCCCATAACTAGTTCCTCATGTCCCTGTGGTAGTTTCCATTAGAGGATGTATAGCTTTGCCCTTATAAGAAGTTTAAGGTACTGTATTAGGTATAAAGTCACCAGAAGAAAGCATGATTCTGGCCCGTATTTGTTTGTGGTTCCAAAGCAGGGCAGTAGTGTCCTCCGTTGTCAGCCCTCTTGAATTTGAACAAATTCCTTTAAATGCAGTAGTTGCAGAGGTTAAACCCGAAGCATCTTCTTCCAATAATAAACCAACAACCAACTTGTCTAGTCTGCAAAGCTATGGAGAGGATCATAATGGAGCTCATAAACAAAGATATAGGGGACTTGCAGACATTGGACCCGACCCAGTTTGGCTTCGTCAAGGGAAGATCATGCCTTTTGAACTTGGTCGACTTCTTCGAAACAGTCACCAAGGCCATTGATGAGAGAAAGGCAGTCCATACAGCCTACCTTGACCTTGCAAAGGCTTTCGACACAATACCCCACTCGGGTATTGTAGAAAAACTTACCAGCTTAAATGTAAACCCATATGTCACAAGATGGGTTGCAAACTGGCTTAAGGACAGAACCCACAGGGTTAGAGTTGCTGGCGCTATGTCAGACTCCAAGCTGGTCACAAGTGGTGTCCCACAGGGCTCGGTCCTTGGCCTCCTATTGTTCGGCATCTACTTCTCAGAAGTACAGGCCAACATGGGGGGACTTTGGCTGACAAAGTTTGCAGACGACTGCAAACTGGGTGCCATAGTGGAAAGTGCATCGGACACGGATATCCTTCAGAAGGGACTCACGGAAACAGATAGCTGGTGCCAGAGCCATGGCCTGAAGTTAAACGCCAAAAAATGTATAGTCATACCCTTCGGGAAAAATAAGGTAACCCCAAGCTACCATATAGGTGGCAATCCACTAAGCACAGAAGAGGTTATCAGGGACCTGGGGACCCAGGTTGACAGTGGCCTTTCTTTGACACTCACGTTGCTAAAGTGGTTAGAAAGACCTTCTACATTGCCCACCTGATCATGAAGGGATTCACATCCAGATCTAGTGAGGTCATTGTTCCCCTGTACTCTTCACTTATCAGACCAATGATCGAGTACAATGCCCCATTCGGGATGTATCTCACCCGACATCTGCAGCAATTGGAGAGACCCCAAAGTTCCTCACCAAAAGGATAAAGGGACTCCAAAATCTGTCATATGCTGCCAGATTGAAGAAACTCCAGCTCTATTCAGTCGCATACCGTCTGCTCAGAGGTGACATGTGCCTGACATACAAGGCCATGTCCAACCCGGAATTAATGGACATGCTCCACCTCAAAAAATCCAAATCCACCAAAACCACTAGAGCAAGCGACTTAAACCTTAGCACGGATATAAATAGGATGTGCTGGAGGGATAGATTTATCACTCAGAGACTGCCTATGCTGTGGAATAAAATCCCGGTCCATGTGAGGCAGAGCACCTCGCTGGCTCTGTTCAAGAGAAATCTTGACCTGTGGATGGGAGATCGTAGGTTTACCCCGGGAATCATCTCTGTGTCACTGCTGGACAGAGGCACAACAAACTAATGGGCACAGTATTTTTTCATATAAGGGGTGCCGTAAGCCACAAAAATTTGGGCTAGGTTTATAAATGCCTTAGGGCAGATTGCCTAGTATAAACCTATGAACCTATGAACAATATTGGATGGCAGTATTGGCTATGGAGGATTATTTTATTTTATTTTATTTCTTTCTTTCTTTCTTTATAATTTGTTAATATGAAGGATGCCTATATATCCACCCTAGTTTGCTTTTATCACAAGAAAGGTCTAATAAGATTCAAAGTTGCCTAGTTTTTAGCTCTACTGTTTGGCCAGTCGATAGGTCCTTGAGCAACTGCAAAATGTTTAGCCACATTTGTTGTATACCTAAGAATCTATCAGATTCAGGTGTTTCCTTCTCTGGATAATTACCTCATCAAACACAGATTATTCACACAGATCACCATTTGACAGTAGTGAACTAGGTGCTTATGTCCTTTAACACTGCATTGAAAAGGATCCATTTGAAATTGCTCTTGGATTCAGCTGCTACCATGCTTTTCTGCTTCAGGACAAAGTGGACACTTTTGCATTTGTAAATAATGTAGTTGCCCTTGCAGGCCATTTTAAACCTAGCCAGTTTCTGTTTTTGTGCTAAAATTAAATGAGTCCATTTGGTTAGAGACTGGTCTTACCCATCCTATGGTTTATAATTATGTATTACCCATAATGAGAAAAACTGGGATTATACCATAGATAATTTGAGGTGACCCATGCATGAGATAAAGCATTTTGGAGCTGCCTCTTTCTTTTAGTAGTACAATGGGCAGAGCTGTGGTAAATTTTCTGTTTCCCATCCATATATTAAGTTGCTCTTGAATATTGACAGGGATGAACTTTGTTTTATGTGGATGGGGAATCTGTTCCAGAGCAGCAATATCATCTGCAAGATATACCTGTCCCTCTAAACCATTCTGTTGATATTGCAGAAGAGGTTCGGGTCCCAAGACTGAGTATATGTTCTTCGTCTTTCACTGTTGCAGGTTTAGTTACAGGCCTTGATTTTTCTACCAGTTATTTATTTGGGACAAACCTTCCTGCAGGATGGCTAAGTCACTGGATGATTCAATGACCACTGCTAACTTGTAGTTATGTGCAAACTTAGGCAGCCAGAGCTTTGCTTACCTTATCTCCAGAGTTCTTGTCCTAGTTCTTGCAGCTGGATAATGCAGAACAACTGCATATGACTACAGCTTCTACAAAATGTTATTTTTTAATTTATTTTACATTTGTTGCAAGAGTTTCTAGACTGATCTCAGAACGCTTTCAACAATTTGGGCCAAAAGGTACTATTGTTAAATAAAGGGAGTGTATAATTTGTATAGAGTGTCCTGTCCTGGAGAGGGAGAACTGTTTTGTGGGTGTTCCTATCAATGGTATCTGCTGGAGGTTGAGGACATTGATGCAAGGAGCATAGTCAAAACATCGAGAATGATGGTGGACATGGTTGAGCTGCTGCACAGATGGGGGGGGGGCAATACCTTGCATGTCCTTATTTCACCCCCACCCCTAAGTCACAACCACTAAGTCCATAAAGGGAGGGAGTGGTAATAGAGTGTCCAAAAAGTAAAATAATCGCCGCAGCTGAAGGTGAAGACAAAACATCGCAGGATGTCCTTAGGTTCTCTGATTGGCCCCAGCACAGATTTGGATAAGTCCAGGGGAATGAGGAGTGATTGGAAGACCTGTTGATGGATGAGGCATGGGAGTAGAAGGTCATAGGATCAAGCAGGGGAGCAAAAGAGCTCCAGAAAAAAATTCACTAATGACACATAGTGAACGTACATATACACACACGTGCCTGCAGATGTGTGTGTGTGTGTGTGTGTGTGTGTGTGTGTGTGTGTGTGTACTCTGTCTTATATGTATATTTAAAAGTCTAATATGTCATATTCAAGCACAGTAGCTGTAGACTTATTGTAATCTATAATCTGTGTTATCAACTTGCAAATAAGTAAATATTAACTGCAACCTTTTACATACTTCATGCATATTTTGTCTTGTACATTATGTCATTTGAATTGTTGTCTCTGTATAACCTAGGGTGGGCCTGAAATTGGTTATTTGTTACCAATGTCCTACCCCAGTAAAAAAGCAAACTAACTAATTGTTTATCAGTTTCCCTTTCACACGTTTAGTATTTCATTTTTGAGCATCATATACGTGGTGCTTATAGTTTCATTAGGCTCCAGTGTAATATTAAGAGGTATCATCCAAAAGGACAGTGAGGTCACCACAAGTTTAGGACACCATCAGACTCCTCCCCCTCCCCTGCAGTATGACAGTTATAGTCAGAGACCTGGGTATGTGTCGTGAAGGTCATGGATCAGGGCACACCTTGGTCATAAAAGGACCTTTTATATAAAGTAACAACTGATTATATAATTGAGTAACCCAGGAGGGACTGAAGAACTCTAGAACCATTGTGTCCTGAGTAAACAAGCATTCAGCATAATACAGATAATACTGGACATAGAACACCATCTGTACACTCATATGATATCTCTCATCTTCTTTAGTGAGTAGTTAGGGGCAAAGTCAAAAATGAAAGGGGGCACAAAAGCCCAAAGTCAAGGTCAACCTGTAAATATTACACTAATTCACTTAGAATTTTAAAAGCAGCAGGTTTTTCTGAGCAGCAAGTCTAAAACTCTAATGACTGTTATTATTGCCTGACTCCAATCCAAGATGGATTGGTGCAAGATGGCGGCGCTTTGTATGGCAGCGGCCTCTCTGGCTCCCGGTGTGAGTTTTGTGGTCTGTTTTGATCCATTTTTGGGTCCATTTGGCCTGGTCGAATGTTTGCCGTGATGTTTGTGCTGTCCGTACTTATCTACCTTTTAATAGGTGTCATTGCTGGCTTTCAATTGACAGAAATAATAGTATCTGTGTTGTGTTGTATCCTTTCCATTCGGCTGTGCAGTAGAGGCTGACAGAGTTAGGACTGAACCATGGCGTTCGGTGCCAGACTTATGTTGTGCATTTGAAAGCTAAGGATATGCTGCACTTTTCCAATGTATTTCATTTTTCCATGGCATGTTTTACATGTTAGCTGAGTACATCACTATAATGATACAGATCACTTCTCTGTAGTAGTCTGCTACAGATTTTATAAGTAGTATAGTAAGACCATATTTGCCAGAGAATCCCAAAAGTGATGTATCTTGGAGATGTAGTTTTGCAGTGTGAATGATGCGTTTTTAGCACATGAAATGTGGTGTTTAAAATTTATATTAATATGTTAATGGTGGCACAGTGTTTAAAATTTACATTAGTGTATTAATTGTGTGGCATCCCCTGAAGTACTTTGAAGAGTACAAGCAGGGTTCACCTTCTGTGCATCATGTAAGGTGTAGTTTTTTTGTTTTGTTTTGTTTTGTTTTGTTTTTTGAGAATGGGATTTCTGTGCATTTCCTGTCCACAGTGCACAAGAAGCAACAGTAGTGAAGCACAAACATATTATAGAAAAAGTTCGATCCCCACAAACACACACACACACACACACACACGCGCATGTAAAAACATGCGCATACAGCAGCTTATCACTACTGTGAGACCTGATATTCTTAGTCTTACAACTCTGAAAAATAAGCCATAATTTCACATGCTGAAAAGTAAACTTTGGAATTACAGTTATAGTCCTGTGAATTACAAGCACCCCAACCCAACAGGAGAGCTCTCACAGACACGCACACATGCGCGCACACACACACACAGAAACAAACAACATTCTTTTGCACGTGCACACACACACACACACACACACACACACACGCAAACAAACATTCATGTGCACGTGCGCACACACACACACACACACACAAACAACATTCATGTGCACATGCCTGAGCACACACACACGCACACACATACACGCGCACACACACACACAGAAACAAGCATTCAACACACACACGCGCGCGCACACACACACACACACACACACACACACACACACACACACACACACAGTATGTTGACCACTACAGAACACTAGATATAAAGGTAGTACAATAATTGCTAATTTGTTATGCCTTTTCTGCTTCTAACCGAGCTGATCATTTTGTATCACTCCTGTGATCATGGTCCCCCTCATGATCTATTTTTTGCATTGATAGGGATGACAGTTTGTGTGTGAGGAAAACATCATCTCATATTGCGGCTCTTCGCATAGTCCCTCTGTGTACCACTGCATCCCATCCCTCTCCAGGTTGGATGTGCAATAAAATGGTCTGACATTCTGGCTTAGACTCCAAGTTGAACCTGCATTCCTTTTACTTGAGGCAGTTCCTGTAGGATTTTCTCCCTTCAGCCTTCCGTGTGGAAAATGCTTATGGAGTGGGAGTGGACAGTGTTGTCACTAATCCTTGCAGGAATACAAGGAGACAATTACCCCCACCCATTAACCAGCCTTCTGACCTTTAGGCTGCTACTCAAGTCTTAGTCACAAGCATTACAGGCACACACCCTTGTGTCTGTGTCAGTGGACCATCCATGGTATCTTGTAAGGATTTTTACAGATATAAAGCTGCCTGTATGTGTAATACATGTTGTTTCAGAAATTTGGTATACTGAATGGAAGATGGACACTGAGTTCTCTGAAATGTAGTTAGGTTTGTTCTACAATGTTACACAAGGGCATGGGGGATCTGTTTCACACTTGCAGAAATAGCAGGAATCAGTTTGGATCTGTAAACTCTAAAATCTTTAAGGCAAATACAAAAGCCTGTATGCACACACTACTTTTTCTTTTCTCAGTAGCTTTATGAAAACTTTGTCCATTTCAAAAAATACATTACTTGTTTTGAGCCATTCAGGTACTCGAAGAATTCAGCAGTTGGCTGCCCTCACTTTGTTCTCAGCATAGGTTCATAGGGTCATATAGGTTCATAGGTGTTTACTAGGCTAATGACCACAAGGGCCTTTTTAAGCCTAGCCATGCATCCCAAATCTCTGACAAGTTCTGATACCCTTGATATGTGTAAGCATGGGCCTGGGAGATGAACCATTTACAGGTCACCTGTTTGCATCAGAGACATAGGTGCCACACCAGGGATGAATTTCCAGTTTCCCATCCAATTGTCCAAGTTGCACTTGAATTAGATTAGGGAGGAACTCTGCTTCACATGGATGGGGAGCCTGTTCCATAGACGGGGTAGACTCTGGGATACATATCTATCTCCCCATTAGGTCCTGTTTATGTCACAGGCAAGGTTTAAGTCTTTATTACTGGTAATTCTGGTACTTTATGTTTTGTGGATATGCAGGAGGTCCATCAGAGTGGGGGCTGGCATTACCCTGTATGACAGGCATAGATCTCCCCTCAAAAGCCTGTAGGAGACAAAATACAGGGAAAGGGCCTTGAGCCAGTCTGCATAGGACATATTACTTATGCCCAATTCTAAGGGGTGTGTTGTCAATATGATAGTTACCAGGGATGGATGACTTCCCAAAGGATACTGTTATGCATTTCCTGGCATTTAGTTTTAGTCCATGACTCTGACACCAGTTGTTTGTCTGTGTCAGCCCCTCCTGGAGAACATTTGTGTCAGTGTGAGATTCAGTGACAGCTCCTAATTTGCAGTCATCTGCAAATGTAGTCACCCAGAGACCACTGACATTGGCCTTGACTTCTGAGAAGTAAATGCCAAAATGGAGAGGTCCAAGGCCTGATCCCTTAGGGACTCCACTTGTGACATGCCTCTTTGTAGAGGTGGATACCCCAGTTCTAACTTCCTGGGTCCTGTCTGTGAGCCAGTAGGCTATCCACCAGGTGACGTACAAGTTTGTGCATAACCTCTTGAGTTTGTCAACAATGCCCGAGTGGGGTATTGTATCAAATGCCTTGGCCAGGTCAAGGTAGGCAGTGTGAATGATTTTGCCTTCATCCATTGCTTTGGTGACCTTCTCAAAGAAGTCCACCAGGTTGAGTAGGCAAGAACATACTTAACAAATTATTTAACTGCATCGCTTCCTTCATTTGTAAGGAGTGCACATGTGATTTTTCAAGAGTGAAGATTTATTTTGATACATGACATTTCTCCCTAATAGTTTTGCAGTCACCTTAATATTTTTTTGTCTGTCTCTGGTATAAACCAGTGAGTGTGGTTTGGGAATGGGAGGTAATCCAATTTCTACCAGAAACAGTTTAAGCAGCACTGGAGTCAAAATAAGAGAAGGCCTAGATAGCAGAAAATTCCATAAGACAGCATAATTTGTCCTTTGGTTACCCATCCTGTACTAGTTAGTATAGAATGCCTCCTGATTCAGGAGAAATGCTTGTTGAATGCAAATTCAAAGAAGAAAAAATTGCTTTCTTTATATGCAGTGATCCAAGGAACACATGATTTAAGCTCTAGAGTGCCCCCTAATGTTCTCTTTTTACAGCATTGGAAAAACTGGTTATTGTACCATATTTCCCCATTATTAAAAACCCGATTTTCAGGACTACTCTTTATCAGTACCCTGCTTATAGATTTTTTTTTTTGTGTGAAGGGGAGGAGCTGGGGCAGACGAAGGTTGCCAAGGTTGTGAAAGGTTGTTCAGTCATCTCGAGTGTTAGGCACTGTCAGTAAATTTGCTTACTTCCTAACCATTTCTCTTTATAAAGTTAGGTATCCTTGTTGCATTGTATTGTTGTTGGCCTTACAGTAACATAGATTTCAGTTGTCTAACTGTTTGAAATATGTGCTCAAATTTGGAACATTGATTAACTTTACCTAAATTTGTATAGAAAGTCAATAATGTCGGCAGTTGTACTTAATTAACATTCAGCCATTCCACATTTGTGCAGGCTTTTTATCTTTGACTTGATACGGTTGCTTTTTCAGGATGTAGTGGGGTCAGTTCTATTGTGACATCTGTTCATGTCACAGATTAGTGGCAAAGGTTGCCTCCTGCATTCATTAACAAACTGGCCACTCTATAATGTCTCACAAGTAATGGTTTAATAATTCTCCATCCCTTTAGGTCAGAAGAGCAGCTTCAGAAGAAATAAACTGCTGTGTATTACAGTATTAATTAGCACTAAATATCACTTTGTCTTTCTTTGAAATAGCAACAACTAGAGCAGGAAGCAGCCAAACCACCTGAGCCAGAAAAGTCAATGTCACCTGCACCAAGCGAATCCAAGCATCGCAGTCTGGTCCAGATAATCTATGACGAAAACAGGGTAAGTGTGTGTTTGTATGTACAAGTGTCAAAACCTAACTCCACTGCTGGCAGACTTCATTCATAACCATGCATCTGTAGAGTCATTAAGGTGAGTTTGCTAGTAGTTTCTTAAAATTCATGCTGTGATAAATTCTTGTTTTCCAGACAAGATGGAAATGTTGCAGTGAATGTAATAGTATTATATTCCTTTCTTTTCTTTTCTCTGAATTAAAGAAGCACATTAATAGGGGTCTATATTGTATTGTCGCAAGCTGACAATATCGAATCTGATATGGTCGGCACGACAATATCGAAAGCGAAGAATATCGGCCAGGTAAACGGAAATCTCTGTAGGGGGATATTTCCTTTTGCCTCAATGTAGTGCAGTCTCGGAGTTGGTATATTTAAGTAGCGGGGGGGGGTGGGGGGTGTAGGGGGGCTTGCCCCCCTGCCTACGCCCTTTAGTTTTTTTTTGTTTGTTCTTTTTTGTTTTTTTATATTCTTTTGATATTTTACTGCATCGATCAATTGTGTTGGACATTTATTGCTTTAAGTAGATTGAGCCAGTGTTAGATTGCTACATTCCTAAGCCGAAGCAGAACAAAAAGGAGTAAGCTGCAGTGATGGCAAGAAATGCTGAACACGACTGGAGAGGATGCATTGCAGATGGAGGAAGGATTATGTTCTCTGACTGACACGGAGATACTCCAAATCACAGCAGAGTTTTTCAGAGTCCCCTATAATTATAACAGTGCCTAATCAGAGGGCTGCGTGTGTGTGTGTGTGTGTGTGTGTGTGTGTGTGTGTGTGTGTGTGTGTGTGTGTGTGTGTGTGTGTTTACGTGTATGTGTGTGTTTATATGTGTAATTTGACCTTAGTAACCCTGTTGGGGGTTTCCTAGCTGAAATGAAAAAAGTCTTACTGGAAAATTCAGTGCCTGCTGTCCTGAGACTGTTGTAGAAGCAGTGGTAGTGATGCCAGCATGATATGTTGGTGGTCTGAATTGGAGTACCAAATGAGAAATAATAATTTCCTTTCACTCTTTGATTCTAGAAATTAGTAAATGACTTTAAGTATATGTTGTACTGTACAGAAGTTGAGCAATTTCTCTGATGTAAGCGTAATAACTGAGTATTGGCTTATTTATATTGTATTGGACTATACTTAGATACACATAGTAATCCACTGTCTTCTGTCTGTGAATTTAGCTTGATCCCTATAAGTGTAATGAACTGAATCAGTAGCATGTTTTCAGATGTTTAGGTCTTCCTTGAAACAAGTCTTGACTTCTACAGAGAGGATAGTCGTGAGTATTTGAGAAACACTTGATTACAGCAATACAGAGGAAAGGCCATTTTCAGCGTCTACAACTTCATTTTTATACACACACACACACACACACATATATATATATATATATATATTTTTTTTTTTTTTCTGAAAAACAAGAAATCTGTTTTCATCAGTAAGACTAGTTAATAGAAGGTTTAAAATGTTAAAATAATTTTCAGGTAGTGTAGATAAGAATTAAACTGGATATTATAACACATACATACATGCATGCTACACACACATATATATAAACACACAGGCACACCAACACACTCAGATTCTTGTACGTCAGTACATCATGGAAAATGTTTACATTTATAATGATGTCAAGTTCTATTTTTAACATTGTTATTAAATCAGAGATGCAACAGTGATGTAGGTACACATTCATTATTAGAAAAGAAAACAAGCATGCAGTGTACATTTTTAGCAGTTATCATTCACTTTCAAACATTGCCTAAATTGCTGAATCCCTGCCATCCCTTAAACCTCACTCATCCTCCTTCTGAATGTTATTCTTTATGTATTCTTCCCACAATTTCCATTTATTTTTATGTAATTTTCTCCTTCCCGTTTCTATAGATCCTTGCTCTAATTCCTTTATTCTTTATAATGTCCAGTACTTCAGTTGCAGTTGTTTTAGATTCTGATTTCCATTTTCATAGGGTTAAACCTATTAGTGTTTTATTATCCTTAAACAATTCAGAACATGTGTCCCAGCTCAAAAAAATCATTTACTTTGTTACAATGCTTGCTTTCCCAAAATTTCTGACCAAGTACTCTTGTGAGGTTTCTAAAACTTAACAACTTATTACACTCCCCAAAACATGCTCCTGATTACTTATCTCTTTCCCATCACACTCCCAACATTTGCTATCTCCTGTGGAAAAATATTCTGAAGTCTGCCTGGAGAGTAAAAATACCTATGCAAACACTTGCAAGCAAAAATCCTAAACCTCCTAGACTTTGTTGCATACTGGTAGCTATACAAATATCCTTACACTGATGTTCTTCATATTGATCACTGCTGCAGTGGCCTTAGCTATATAGGTTATATCCTGCCAAGGATATACAGCCGGACAACTTCCAAAGATACAGGTCACCTTCCATGTGCCAGACTGTCAAGCTGCTTGAGATGAGCTAACAAAAAGATACGTTTGGGCACAAAGCCCTTCAGATCTTTCCTGATGACGATGAGTAGTCTTCTCTGAGGCATTCCTGTATTGACAGTCAGCTTGTGCTTTCCTTTGCTGTGGAAAAAATTTCTCTTTGGGGGGAAAAAACTTCCATTTTCTTATATTAACTGATGTTTTATTAGTTTCCTCTTCAGAAAAGTTATTTTAAAGCTAGGAGTGTTTTTTTTGGATTGTTTTGAGACTGTAATATACTTTTAAACAGAGTACTCATTTCTTTCTGTCAGTTTGAAAGTAGTGTAAACTAACTGATGACATATTCTCTGTGGAGAAATTGTTTATTTTTCCATTGTGTGGCTGGCATAGTGTTTGATTGTGCTTTTTACTGTGTTTTTTTCTGTCAAAAATAGCTTTTCTTGTCTGGGAAAGAGGTACCATGTTCGGCTTGACCATGGAACAGATTGTTGAACCCCTGGTCAGATCTTCTTCCAGCCACAAAAAGAAAAAGTTAAGCAAACAGCCTTTGCCATAACAGAAGACTAGCAGTTTGCATCAGCTGCAGGTTGATGACTCTGCTATGGTCATTTATTGTACCTCAGACCACTCATCATTTAGCCACTGTCCCTCTGGTGCTGGCACTGTGGACTTGGAAGTATTTGCATAGGTATTTTTTGTGAGTTTTAAAAACTCCCAAAAGAGTACTTAGTCGGTTGGCTGTGGTGAAAGAGAGAGATAAACAGTCTTGTCAGTCATGAGAGAGGGAACAGGGAAGGCTTCCTGCTGTGCCTCTCCTTGGAGAAGCAGCAGATTAGTAACATGGTTGGACACATTTCTTCCCATCAAAAAGCAACAGAATACCAAGCATGCATTTTCTACTCCTCAAATTTCTTTGAATAGGAGTACTTTACTGGGGCTGGCTCAGGGTTTAATTCAAGCTATTGATCCTTCTTATACAGTAATTTCTGGTAAAGAAAGAGGGAAGTCTCTTTTCCTGACTATATTTAAGATTCTGAATCTGAACAAGAAGTTTATAGATGGATTCAGGGTTTTGTTCTTAGATTTCTAATTCAGACTCAGAGGAGTGCTCAGTTTCTGATTCTCCCTGTGTGGGGTTCTCTTTCTCTGAGACTTTTGCAAGAATGTGCCATTGTTTTCAGTGGTAGAATACTGAGGTTTCTTAGTCTGTCAGAAAATACTATGAGTTGTTACAGAATGATTTTCTATAACCTACACTCTTTCTTCCTGCCCTGTCCTGTCTGCTTTGGAGGATGTTTGTCTTACGGCCTGCAGTTTTCTTGATAACCAGCCCTCTGTCCCTAAAGAGGTAGATAGGACTTATAAAGTTCCTCAGTCTGTTAAATTTGTATATGCTGTTACCAAAACTGACCCAGTAGCTATAGCCATAGTTGACTCCACGCCTACTAATCACTTAGTTATTTACAATCCTACAATTTCTAAATAAAGATGGGAAATTATTAATAGGTATGGAGAAAAAAGTGTTATCTTCTACAACTTTGATTTTCAAAATTTTAAATTGTTGGGCTCATATACTAAAGAGTGTTCTGATATATTGCGAAAGTATGAGGAATGTTTTATCTGCAGTATCTTCTTTTGAATAAAAAGCTGCTTTAAATAACTTATTTTTTCCTATTGCATAGGTCAGTACTCATTGTTTACTGTGTGCATGACTCACTTGATGCTTCTTCTAAGGTTGTGGCCATTGGTACTGTTTTAAGGATGTTTGCTTGGTTACATTGTCAGAATCTCCCAGATGATGTAAAATTTGAGATTTTAATTTTTCCCTTGGATAGAGATTTAGTGTTTGGCTTCTCTGCTGCAAAGCAGATGAAAAGGTATGATGAAAGGGGCAAGCTAATCCAAGGAATCTCTTAAGATTTTTCAGCCCTCCTTTACCAAATTGCTTGAGGGATTTTCTTTCTCCTCATTCTGTTTTGGCAAAAAAAAAAACAGAATAAACAGAACAGTCTCAACAGAATTCAGGTAAACATGCATTTAAGAAATACCAAAGAGGTTCCACAAAGAAGTTTCAACCCTCCAAAAACCAAGGACAGTCTAACAAGTCTGAATGACTGTTCAAGACACATTCTGACCCTCTCCCTTTCTGGCCCCCTTTCTCTTCTGGAAGGTCTGAATCTCCGTTTTTCTGTTTGGCAACAGATTGTTTCAGACAAGAGGACTCTGAAAATCATTTATTGAAGTTACAGATGTCAGTGGGAGGAAATTCCTCCTTCTAGGGGGTCATTCCTTGTCCTGCAGATCAGATGCTTTTGTTTTCACCTGTCCTTCATCTCATGCTGTAACATGGAGAGATAGAACCACTTCCTCGTCCTTCCCAGGTGGGGAAAGGGTTTTATTCAAGGATGGCCCTAGTGCCAAAGAAAGAAAATGCTTGAAGACCAGTTCTGGAGCTGTCTTTCCTAAACCTGTTTATGACAGTGCCCAAATTCAAAAAGATGTCACTTTACAGCCTGTTACCTTTTCTTCCTCTTTCAAGTTCCTTGGTAACACTAGACTTAAAAGATACTTATCATCACATCTCTATTTATCCATACTTCAGGCATTTCTTAAAGTTTTGTGTGCCTGGATCGCATCATCAGTTCTCTGCCTTACCCTTGGACTATCCACTGCACCAGGTGTGTTCAGAAAGTGTCTAGTTGCAATTGTAGCTCATTGCAGGCTGCAAGTTATCCATATTTAGATGACTTGCTTATCTTAGCAGGTTTTTATTTATCAAAATGCCAGGACTCTTTCTCTCTCTCTGTTAGATGAGAGATCTCTTGCACAAGAAAGGATTCTAAAGAACAATCAAAAGTCTTTCTTGACTCCCTTCCTGGGATATCAACCAGACATCTCAATTCAAAGAGATTTTCTTCCATGGAGAAAAATAGCTCTTTATCTAGATCTATTTCTAAAGTTTTCCACTCAGACTTTGGTCACTGCAAGGGAATATGTCAGGGGTTTGGGTCTCATTGCATCTATGATTCTCATGATATCCCTGGCAAGAGTCCACATGAGAAAGCTACAGTAATGTCTGAAGGCTCTTTGGTTCCAGCATGAACACCCTTTATCTTTTCAGATCCCAGTACTGGGATTTGTCAGAAGAAAAAAATTTTTGGTGGAGATGACAGATAAATCCAGATCTCTCCTTCTCCCTTCCTGCTCCAAAACAGTCAGTCACCACAGACACTTCAGACTTTGCTTGGGAAGCAGTTTCAGGAGGTATAAAAAGTACAAGGGGTGTGGGACACCAAGGACAGATGCAAGCACATAAACATCAAGGATATGCTTGCCCTGATAAAGGCACTCAACTCTCTGAACCGTCTTTGGTCCTCAGGCCTCTTCAAGTGGTTACAGACATTACCGCAGTCATGTGGTACATCATCAAAGAAGGGAGAACCAGGTCAAACCGTCTGCAGACTAGCTGTGTTAGATTGGAATATAGCTTCACAGCACAATCTCACTTTACAGGCATCCAACATTCCATTCAAGCAAAACTGTATGGCAACAAGCTGAGCAGGACCAGGGCAAACCATCAAGAATGGAAAATAGATAACTGGGTCCTCCAATATTTGATCCATCTGTGGAGAGTTCATCAAGTAGACCTCTTTGTCTCCTATCTGAGCAATCAGCTGACAACGTTTTATTCCAGGACTCCATGCAAGAAGACCTGGAAGACAGATGCCTTTTCTTTTCTTTGGACAGGAATGTTCCTGTATGCCTTTCCGCTAATATTTTAGGATAAGATCATTGTCGTGACTCCCTTATGGCCCCAGGCAACCGTGGTTCTCCCTTCTTTTGGAAATATCTAGGGACAGTTATCACATGCTTTCTCACAGAATGGATCTACTCGGACAAGAACGGGGGTGTTTGATACACCTTGACATCAGACATCTTCAGTTGACTGCTTGGATGATAAAGTCTTAATTCCTTTTAGGTACCTGTTTTCTGAGAATGTGCACCAGGTACTAATGGAGACAAGAAAGCCTCTTGCTAGAAAATCATATATTAGCAAATGGAAAAGATTTTCTATTTGGTGGCAACAACATGAACAGCATCCGTTTAGGGCTAGTTATTCTCTGGTTTTACAGTATTTGTGTGAGTTACTATCCTATGACATTTCTTATTCCTGTATCAAGGTTCATTTGTCAGCCATTTCAACTTGTCTGCCCATGGATCATCCTCTTTCAAGGCAGTTTCATGTCAAAATATTCTTGAAAGGAGTTTTGCTTAAGAAGCCTCCAATTTTTATTTATTTATTTAGTTTTTATTTGGACATCTGTTAATTGGGTATGTCCAACTGAGCAAGAGCCCATTTTCATCAGATGCCCAAGGGAAAGTCCCATGTACATACAGAATCCAAATTATAAGATAGCAGTAGTTACAAGATATTTTCCACATGCAAGAGTTTTTAAGTACAAGATTGACTCACATTAGTTAGATTAAGTACATATCATTGCCTTATGTAGTTTGTGATGCAGATGTAAGTACTGAGCAGCCAAGTGCTCTGGATTGTGCAGAACACTCTGCATTTCATATGGATTTAACCCAGTGTTCCGCACTGAACAGTAGTGGCTCCACTTTGCGATTTTTGATTGGCTCTTATACTGTTATACTGCAGCCCGTCGGCATTGTGGTATACGAGCCAATCAAGTAACTCCTCCTGAGGCAAAGGGAGCCAGTGAGGAGGCACACAATGCAGCCAATCGCATGCTGCTAGTGGTTTTCATGCCACTGGAATACCTTCTAAGAGGGTATTGTAGGGCGCAACAATATTACATTCAGAGTTAGGGACAAAGAGTTTAAATGTGTGGTGTCCTGGACAGTGTTGATTTCCTGAGTTGAAGAGGATTTGCTTGAAGGTTCACTCCATTTGTGGATAAGAGGGACAGGACACAGAGTGGATGAGGAGGCACTAGGCTGAACAGGAGTTGCTTCTGGCACTGCAGTGCATACACTGTATTGGCTTTGCTTGGGTTGGGGAGGTCATGGTGATGCTGTTCCTGGGCTGCTGACTGCTGTTGCTACCTGGCAGCTATACCCTTGTCTTGGATGATTGTTATTATTATTATTATTGTTGTTGTTTTTTTCATGCATTTGGTGGACTGGACTTTTGGAGCTTACTGGGCAGAGGTAAGTGGCTGAATGTGTAGTGTGTGGGAGTGATTAAACATACACTCAGACAGGAGTAGGGCTCCAGAGTTTTTCAGAATGCCTAGATTTTTGCTTCTTATTTTTGATCTGTCCCTCATAAAATGTGCATTTTTCATGCAAATCTCTGAGGATTCCAGTCACTAAAAAGTGGCATACATTTGAGTTTCAGACTTCATGTCCTTTGGAAAATGTATGTTAACACAAATCCTGTTATTAGTGCAATTTTCTAAGTTTATAAGAGCAATATTTAAAATGTGTCCTTATTTTTTGGACTACCCCCCCCCCCTCCCCATTATTTTAGGCTTTGTCCAGAGTTTTTGCTCCAAGGTTCACCACTAATAGTGAACTGCAGTACAAGGGGTTTGCACCACGGTACCAGTTTTAAACACATTTATTAAATTCTCACAAAAGCTGTATCTGTGTCATTGCTTAAAGTGTAACTTAATTCTGGATTCTGTTTATGCTCTGCACCTAGATAGTGTTTTTTTTTCTTTGTAATTGCCCCAGTTCCTTTGTTTTTTCTTTCTGTTTTTTTTTTTTTTTTTTTGATTCAACTAATTTTGCTTATATTACTTATGTATGTCCTTGATTTTACTCCACTGTTAGCTCTGACCCTTTTTTCTTTCCTAAAATTAGTGACTTTTGGAGAAAAGATTGTGAATTACACTTATCAAATAACAAGACTTAGAATTATAAAGTTGTTTCAAAAAATGTGTATTAATATAATAGTGGCTATATTTTAAGTGTCCCTGATTAATTCAGGTTTGTCTTTGAGTGGCTGAGTCAGCAGATTTAATTGGAGAACATGAGGAGGGGTTGGAAAAGCTGGTGCTGATTACATTTTTTTTATTTTAAGAGTTGCAGCTGAATACAGTTATGTATCCATTTTCTACTGAGTATATTGCATTTTATCAATGGTTTCTGCCGATTTTATTTAATTTGATTGTCGGGGTAGTTTGAGTCTGAATTGTTTGCTTAAGTAAATGTTATTGGCTGTGGTTTTTAAACTTTGAGTAAGATACAGGTTCCTTTTTACGACGTATACTGATCACGAATACCATTTTCAGTGATATGCTTATTATGTAGCAAATGTAGGTCGATTTTTGTGTTCCAGCAACTTGTTAAAGGAATTACAGTGCAGTTCGTAATTGCACTGCAGTCTCAGTTTTGGCCAAGTGGAGTGGTTGATCCTTAACTTTGTACATGAAGAACGGGCTTTTCAGTAAGGTGAAATGAGAATAGTGTAATGCACCGTTGTGAAGAAAATGTAGATCGAAGGAAACCTCAAATACACTCTTGTCAAATGTACAGGATTCCCTAGCGTAATACTTCTGGCAGAAAGCCCACTTCAGCCAGACCCCTTGGAAGTGGTGTGTTTTCACTTAGTGCGAAAATAGAGTATTCCGCGTTTTGACCATTTGTCACACGTTGCTAGGGTCTGTGTTCCACACTGACCTCTTAAGAGGTTGAGACGTGTGCATAAGTAGGACGAAGAGAGAGAAGAGAGGAAGCTAGCAGCAGTTAAAGGTGGTAGCTGAAGGAAATTGCAGGGAGAGAAACAGTGAGGGGAAATGCAGGTGAGCAAGCAGAGGAAGACGTTTAGTAGAGTTTAGACAGGAGGTATAGAAGGGAATAGTTAGTGTAAAGATAAGAGTGAGGAACAGTGGAGAGAAAGCACACTAAATGTTAAGTAGTGTTTTGGCATACACAGAGCCGTGATTTTAGTAGGGTTTCAGTTAATGCTTTTTGAAGCTTTGTGTGTGGGGAAGATTTCTAATGCTCAGAGGGAGGTTATTCCATTTGGATCTTGCAGGAGGATGAGATAGTCATTCGAATGAACATGTTTCTCTTCACTGCAAATTATGTTTCTACAGCTCTCCACCTAAGCAGCTGATATTCTTGGGAGCCCAGATTTTCACTGTTGTATTTCTTTAACTCGTTCTTATCTGCTACATGCTTTTTAACAGGGGAATTAAAATTGTATAAAACAATGTTTTAAATATTTTCTGCACACTGCAATTTCTACGCAAAAGACTCAATTTCTTAAAGTTTATCAGATTAACTAGTCAAATTATACAAAACTAGCTAGATATTCTAGTCACCCCCTTGACATACTATGTAGTAAATTAGTTTGAATGTGAATTATTCCAAGCTTCGTTTCATTATCTTTGTCTGTGTGTTAACAGCCCTTTGGCCCTGGACCAGGGAATTAAACGATAGGTGCCAGTTGAGGTGAAAATGGACATATTCATCTTGATGGGGCAGTAACTACACCGTTTTCTGAGTTGAGAAACTTAACTATGGGGATTTTCAAAAGTATTTATTCATGAAAGGATTTATTTATCTGAATTTGTTAGCCAGGGTGTTATCTACTAACCACAAAGTACTGATTTTAGCTAGATGTACACTGCTATGAAACAAGACCATTTTGAGTTTTTTTCTTAGGTTGGATGGGATGTGGTTGGAATGCTTTTGTATGAAGTGAGGTATGTTTCTCATCTTCTGTAGACAGCTCATTTTAAAACTTAAAATGACTGAGAAAGGGGGGTTTAGTGCAATCTTTTTTTATGGAATGCTTCTCTTTTATGGCAATTGATACATTATTTATGAATTGGGCTAAGAATGTTTTGCAAAGGAAGTACTTCAGCTTAGTAGGAGAAAGTTGCTTGAAGTATTTATACAACATAGCTGTTGGACAGTTTTAGGTATGTGTACTTTTTGTTTGTGAGATTTTTGTTTGATATGTGATGAATTTGTAATGTTGAGTGTAATTTTTGAAGAAGAAAAATAGGCAGGAATTATATATTTAGTGTACTTTTTATTCCAATGGTAATGCATTGTACTCAGTCTTTCATTTTTATTTTTATCGCAGTTTGTGTTAGCAGTTATTTCAGTATGTAGTTGAGCTTTTTTTTTTTTACCTTTTAAAATTGTTTTACTTTAGAGCTGTTTATTGAGTATGCTAGGGTGGGTAATTCATTTGTGATAATTTCGATTTTTGTTAAGCCTTGAGCTTATTTGACAGATTTTTATTCTCTCTCATCTTAATAAAGACTAGGTGAGCATTTGCTTATTTGGGCAGTTATATAAAATTTCATTTATGTGTATATCTGTGTGATATGTGTTCTTGTCATTGTACCTTCAGGTCTGTGTACGCATAAATGAGTGTGTGTGTGTGTGTGTGTGTGTGTGTGTGTGTGTGTGTGTGTGTGTGTGTGTGTGTGTGTGTGTGTGTGTGTGTGTGTCAGGGTTGCCACTTTTCCAGGCGCCCAAGGTGGAACATCTCTTATGATAATGTGGGATTTTGCATATAAAGCCATATCCTCAAGTATAAAAAAGTATTTACTACCAAAAATAAAGAAACTCTGCTGTTTGAATTTTAGTTGAATGTGATATAGTGTTTGAAGTATATTATTGTGTTTTTAATGGATGCTGTTAAAAAAAAATCTTGTATTTAGAAAGCATTTATAATTATTATTTATTTATTTATATTTGTTGACCGGGAGTGTCCGACTGGACGTAGGTCCATTTTCAGCGGAGGCCCGGGGAGAAAAGCTCCACAGTTAAAATAAACAGACAGTAGTTACATTGGATTACATAGCGATTAACAATTTACATAGCAATTACTTACAACATATTTACAGATGAAGAACATAGTACATCAGTAGACAACTAGAATCTTTATCTGTGAAGTACATAACAGACATTAACAAATGTTACAATAAGTTCCTGCTGTATAATAAGTACTAGGCTTATGAGCATCTGAGCTTGCTATAATCAAGGTAGTTAGTGGAGTGGAAAGAAAGGTAGTGGTTGGATGGGGTGGGTGATATTAGAGTGGGAGTCGCAAGGGCATAGCCAGCATGTATTTAGGTGCGCTTTTAGTAAAGTTTTGAAGTGGGTGCATGATGGTATGGAGGTAATTGTGGGTGGGAGGGAGTTCCATAATTTGGCTATGGTGCAAGAGAATAGTGCTTCACCAGCAGAGTTATTGGCTTTGGTGATCTGTAAGTGACTTTTGTTGCTGGATCTTAGTGGTCCGGTGGTGCGATAGGGTTGGAGTAGATTCTGGAGGGATGGGACATTTAGTGAATGGTTTACTAGTTTGTGGGCGAGTGAGAGTTGATACCTTTGAAGGAGGTGAGGGAGTTCAAGCCAGCCCAGTTCAGCAAGTGAGAGACAGTGGTGACTACGGTAGGATGCCCCTGTGGCGAATTTGGCGATTTTGTTTTAGCATGTCTCTAGCTTGTTTAGATTGCATTGCCTTAGGTTGGTATATATTGGAGAGGTATAAAGTAGGGTGGAGATAAGGTGGGAATTTGCTATTGAAATCTTTGCTGCTTTGGTGAGAAGTTGCTTATTTCTGTATAACGCTTCTATTTTTTTGTGGACTTTTTTTATGGTCATGGATATGTGAATGTCAAATTTTAGTTTATTGTCTATTTCCACTCCTAGCAATTTGGTGTGTTCAGTTGGGTATATAGTGGTGTTGTCTTTTGCTGTGATGTTAAAGTGAGAGTTGTTTTGAGTATGTTTGGTGGGTTGGAAGATGAGTAGTTTAGTTTTGTTTGGGTTGAGTAGTAATTGGGCATTGGATAACCAAGTTTCAACAGAGGAAAAGGCTTCCTGTGTGACTTTTTGCAGTTTGGGTAGGGACTGGGCTGAGCAGATGATGGTTGAGTCATCTGCGTATTGTATGAGTGTGCCATGTTTGGTGACTGAGGCTAGATTATTGGTGAAAACAGAGAAGAGTAGGGGTCCAAGGATGGATCCTTGGGGAACCCCTATGGAGACAGGTAGTTGGGGAGATATGTCATTCTGCCATACAACGGATTGTTGGCGGTCAGACAGGTAACTCTGAAACCAGTTGGTGACTGATAGTGAGAAGGATAGGTTATTGAGGACAGAGATAAGTTGTTTGTGTGGGACCATGTCAGATGCTTTAGATAGGTCTAGGAAAGTAGCAGAGGAGAGATAGCCATTGTTTTTATGCTGAAGGATAGTGGTGGTAAAGGAGAGTAAGGCAGTGGTGGTGCTATGGTTTGTTTAGAAACCATGCTGAGTATTGGAAAAGAGGTTGTTAGTAAGGAGGTAGTCTGAGAACTGAGAGTGTATGCATCTCTAGTATTTTGGAGAGTGGAGAGAGAATAGCTATGGAGCGGTAATTGGTTAGTTCTGTGGCGGGTCCGCCTTTGTGGAGAGGAATTATATGTGATACTTTCCACAGTGTGGGAATGTAACTTTCTGACAGAGATCGGTTAATGAAGATGGATACTGGGTAGGTCAGAGCATCAGCTGTGATTTGTAGGTATTCACTTGGGAGGTTGTCTGCTGCTAATTTGGTGGGCTTAAGTTTAGTTAAGAGTTTTTTTATGTTGGAGGTAGGTACAGGAGAAAAAGAGAAGGCAGTGGGGAGATTACTAGTTGAAGGTGTGGGTTGGAGGGGAGGGGGGTTGTGTTGTTTAGCTAGTGATAGTATGGTTTGGGTGAAGTGTGTGTTGAATGAGGTAGCAATATTTTCTGAGGAGTGAGGGATGTTAGGAGGAGGGATATTGACTTTACCTGGGTGGAGGATGGAGTTTATGGAGGACCAGAATTGTTTGGGGCTGTGTTGTGAGGAGTCTAGGGCAGACTGGTAGTATTGGAATTTGTCCTGTTTTATTAGCTTTTTGACTCTATTGCTTAGTTCTAGGAATTTCTGTCTAGTTGAGGGGGTTTTGGTTTTGCGCCAGTGCTCCCAGGTTTTTTCCCTGTTTTTCATTTCTGACTTAGTGGTTTTCTGTAGCCATGGGGAGAGTTGTGCTTTGGTTCTGGAAAGTCTTATGGGGGCGTGGTAATTAAGGATGCTCAGGAAGGTAGTATTAAAAAATTCAACTGCGTCATCAAGACTGAGGTATTTCAGAGGGTGCCAGTTACATTCTTTGAGGGATGAGATGAATATGAGTGGGTTAAAGTTTAGTTTTTTACGTATTTGACGGTAGATGACAGGTTTAGCTTGGTATAGGTATTTTTTGAGTAGGAATGTTGGGGAGTGATCACTGAGGCTATCTGATAAGCAGCCTGTTATATTTGACTGGGGGCTCTTACTGACTAGTATCCAATCCAATAAATTATTTTTATTTTGTAACAGCAAAGCATAGTCTCTGTCATAAAGAATAACTTATATGTTATACTTTTCTGCTTTTTTCATAGGATTTATAGGAATTTCAGTGCAGTGAGTGTTGCAATCATTTACACATTGCCGGTACCCCCTCCCCCCCGGCCATACCTGTGTCCCTAGGAGGGCTCGGCATGTCAAACTCGGTGTGAATTTTTATGTTCCCATCCGGTCACCCAGGTCCTGTTTGTAGGATGATAGCATATCACATTACTTAATCTGCAGAGAAAGTCTGTTCCAGAGGTGAGTGAGGCGCTGTTTTCAGAGGTATAACATGTCGTATGTGGATAGATTAAAATCTCTATCCCTTTAATATGTCTCCTACAGACTGTTAAGGGATGACCTGTACCTGACCTACAAGGTAGTCACCAATCCAGTCCTAATGGAGCTGCTACATATCCGCAAGTCAAACAGCACAAGGGTCACCCGAACTAGGGATCTAAACTTAGTCAGTGACTCAAACAAAACATGCCGGAGAGACAGAGGTGTCTGAGAGATTGTTTTTTCTTTGAAACAGGCTTCCTATTCACATTAACATAAAAATTTCAACAAAATGCAAATGAAAGGTCATGTTCCTAAATGCTAGGAGTCTAAACATGAAACTGCACTCATCGCAAGCATTCTTAAACCTGGAAGATGCTGACATTTGTACAGTCACAGAAACCTGGTTCAAAGCTGCAGAGAGCATCCCAGTCTTACCTGGTTATTTATCCTATCATACATTCAGTCCCCAAAATGTGGGCAGTAAAGTCAAAGGAGGTGGAGTTTCAATATATATTAAAGACACACACACCTCCAGGCTGGCCAAACAGTGTGACACACAGGAGACACCCCAGGTGCAGTTAACCATGGACAAGACCCCTATTCAAATTATAGCTAGCTACAGACCCCCAAATTTGACTCAAGATGCCCTCTCCACCTGTCCGGACCTCTTCAAATATATCAAGATTCAACCCTTTACCCTGATCCTGGGTGACTTTAATTACCCAACCATAGATTGGAAAAGCTACTCATGCCAGAACACAAATGCCCAGAGATTTCTGGATTTTTATCAATGTAAATGCCTTGGAACAGCTAGTCGATATCTTGGACTTAGTATTAACTAACATGAGTAACCACTGCAGCACCCCTACTGTATCATCCTCCCTGGTAAGATCCGACCATAAAGCGTTCACTTTCAAAGTCACCATCTCCCCCTGACCCACCTCTAGCTAGGGTCAAACAAAAAAACTTCTCCAAAGCTGATTACAACCTCCTGACTGATGGTATAAACAGCTTCACAGCCCACCCCCACTGTAGGAACCGGCACCAATGTCCAAATCTACACCAAAGTACTGTACAAGCATTTATATAGATGCATGGAATCCGGAATACCTGACAGGACAAAATCATCCTCTACAAGGAAGAGTAAACCTGTCTGGTGGACATCTGCAATAAATAAACTATATAACAAAAGGAAAAAATTGCTGTCCAGGATCAAGAAGGAGCAGGTGCCCAATTGGAAGCAATCTCTCCTTACCTTGAACAAGCAAATAAGAGCACTAGTGAAATCTTCTAAAGCCAACTTCGAGTCCAAATTGGCCACATGTACTAGAGACAATCATAAGGCCTTCTTCATGTATGGCCACAGTCTCAAAGGAAGCACTCAGATCTGTTCAGAACTGGAGGTCAAGGACACCACATACACAAATGCTGTAGATATACCCAGTCACTGACAGATTGAGTGAAAACTTTTCCCCTCTGTCCCCCATCAGTAAATTAGGACATCCCCAGTACCTGCCCCCACACCTTATCTCTAGGGAAAAGGTCATCACTGCCCTCTCAAAGGCAAAAAATACAGCCTCCATGGGACCCAATAATATCCCAGGCTGCATCCTACGTGAACTCAGGCAGGAACTTGCAGCACCATTAGTCGCCCTATTCAACCAAAGCCTGAGTACCAGCTTTGTCCCAGATGAGTGGAAGACAGCCACTGTCATCCCTTTACACAAAGGTGGAGTGTCCACCAATCCAGGAAGTTATAGACCCATCAGCCTAACTAGCCTGATCTGCAAGGCCATGGAATGGATGATTATGGACATCATTAACAAGGACATTGGCAACCTCCAAACATTCAACCCCACACAGTTTAGCTTTGTCAAGGGGGGTCATGTCTGTTACATCTGGTTGACTTCTTTGAGACAGTCACCAAAACCATGGATGAG
Source organism: Protopterus annectens (assembly GCF_019279795.1). Classification (NCBI taxonomy): domain Eukaryota; kingdom Metazoa; phylum Chordata; order Ceratodontiformes; family Protopteridae; genus Protopterus; species Protopterus annectens. Next base: position 596,870,395 of record NC_056733.1, read on the forward strand.
GGGAAGACGGTGCACACCCCCTACCTTGATCTGGCCAAAGCCTTTGACACTATTTCCCACTCTGGCATAGTAGATAACCTCTCTCAACTAGGCATCAATCCATATGTTACCAGATGGGTAGCAAACTGGCTCACTTTTAAAACTCACTTAATCAAAATAGGGGAAGCCACCTCAAGCAGTAGACCCGTAATGAGCAGCATACCCCAGGGATCAGTCTTGGGGCCTCTGTTATTCAGGATGTACTTCTCTGAGGTGCAGGCCAAAACCAGTGAACTATGGCTAACCAAGTTTGCAGATGACTGCAAGCTGGGTGCTGTCATCAATTCCCCAAGTGATGTGGACGTCCTCCAACAGGGTCTCAGCCAAACAAATGACTGGTGCCAGAAACTTGACCTCAAGCTGAATGCCAAAAAATGCATCATCATCCACTTTGGGGAGAATGACGTTCCCATATGTTATCACATTAATAACAACGTCCTAGGTACACAGTCAGTAGTGAGGGATTTGGGCACCCAGGTTGATATCAACCTGACGTTTGACCGCCATGTTTCTTCCATTGTACGGAAAGCTTTCTACATGGCCCACATCATAAGTAAAGGTATCTCATCCAGGGACAAAGAGGTTGTAACATCCCTGTATTTTTCCCTTATAAGGCCAATTATTGAGTACAACGCCCCCTTTGGCATGTACCTCGCAAAGCACATGCAGCAGCTGGAGAGACCACAAAGGTTCCTCACCAAGAAAATCCAGGGCCTCAAACATCTCCCCTGCACAGATAGGCTAAAAGCCCTGTCCCTCTACTCAGTTTCATACAAACTCCTCAGAGATGACCTCTGTCTGGCATACAAAGCAATCTCAGACCCCGCCTTGATGGGACTGCTGCATATCCGCAAGTCAAACTCCACTTGAGCAACCCATACGCATGACTTCAACCTGGTCTGTGATATCAGTAGGACTTGTTGACAGGACAGATTTGTGTCACAGAGACTCCCCTATCTGTAGAATAGACTCCCTGTCCACGTCAAGCAGAGTACCTCATTATCCCTTTTTAAGTGCAACCTGGATAACTGGATGGGAAACAGAAAATACACCCCTAGGATTCCACATATGTCCCTGCTGGACAAGGGCTTTGGGTGCTAACTTGTCTAAACATGGGCTAAACTCTTGGCTAGGCTTATAAAGGCCTCAGAGCCAATAGCCTAATAACCTCCTATGATCCTATTAAGCAGAGCCTTCCATGGCCCTGTTCAAATGCAGTTTAGATCAGTGGATGGAGAATCGCATATTCATACCCAAGTAGTGCTTGTGACCCTTACGGACAGGGGCAGTCTGTAAGATGCTGAATGCATAGACACAAATCCATGTACCCTCTTGCCCGTAAAGCCATATATTGGATAAAATCAGGTTATATCGGCTAGTCTTGTAAGGGCTCTTAAGCCGTTAAACTAGTAATTTCCTGTGAACTTATATACTAGTCTGACAAAAACCATGGGTCAAGCCTAGCCATACAATCCAACCCACTTGTGCCCCTCAGTACTATGGGCATTTATTAGGAAGTTTGTAGAGGTTATGCAGGGAGGTTATAAGTTTGGACATTACTGTCTGCCTCTGTCTGTCAGAGACGGGTAAATTTCCTGTTGCCCAAAAATTGGTCAAGTCTTAAATAGGATTAGGGATGGAATGTGCTTCACATGGATTGGGAGCCTTTTCCAGAGCATGGGGATCTTTACAGACATATCTGTCTCACCAACATGTCTTATTTATGTTACAAGCAAAATATAAATCCTTGGATCTAGTGGTTTTGATACTGTTCATTTTGTGGATGTGCAAAAGGTCTATCAGAGCTAGATCAGAGGATTCCTTCTCTGCTAGGCATAGATCACCTGTCAGTAACCTAAAGGGGACAGAGTATACAGATAGGGCTTTAAGGAGATCTATATAGGGCAATGTGTTTATACCCTGGATTCTTCTGGTAAGAAACCTTTGTGGGCATTACAACTGTTACATATGTCTGGTTAGATACATGCCGGACGGGGCATTATACTCAATGATGGGTCTGATAAAGGCCAAATAAAATGGCACTGTGACTTCCTTGGATCTGGATGCCACGCCCTTACTTATAAGTTGGGCAGCATAGAATGATTTTCTTACTACCTTAGTCACATTAGCCAGAGATCAGATTACTATCTATATATGTTGCCAGATCCCTGACAACTGAGTCAACTCTTGGTAATTAGCCTGGGTGGTAGGTTTTCTAAAAGGCACTGTAATGCATTTCTTGGCATTGAGTTTTAATTCATGAATTTGACACCAGTCATTTATCTGTGTTAGACCCTCTTGTAAGATGTTTGTGTCATGGGGGAATCTATGATTGCTCCCAATTTGCAGTCATCTATGAATTTGATCAGCCAAAGTTCCTTGACATTAGCCTTTACTTCCAAGAAGTAGTTAACAAATAGGAGTGGTCCCAGCATGGAGCTCTGAGGTACCCCATTGGGGACTGGTGTGTAAGTGGAGGTGGTATCACCAATCCTGACTTCTTAGGTCTTGTCTGTGAGCCAGCTGGCAATCTAGAGAGTAATGTAGGGGTTTATGCCCAGTTCAGTGAATCTCTCAACTATAACTGAGTGGGGTATTGTATCAAATGCCTTAGCCAAGTCGATGTAGGCAGTGTACACCATTTTCCCCCCATATTCCCTTGGTGACCTTAAGTCCACCGGGTTTAATAGGCATGATCTTCTCTTGAAAAAGCAAAACTGGGTTGGGTCTGATATCTGAAGGTTGCCTATGTCTTTGTAGATCATTTCCATGATAATTCATTCCACGGCTTTGCATGTTAGACTAGTCAGACTAATAGGTCAGTAGTTTCCAGGATTGTTTGATGGTCCACTCTTGTGAAGTGGGATAACCATTGCAGTCCTCTATTCTCATGGCACGCAGCCTGTTTTGAGGCTGTAGTTGAAAAGTGATCTTAGTGGTCAGTATAGGTCATGTTTCCAACTTTTTAGGAAGCATCCCAAGATATAGTTTTAGACCCCTTTGAGGTAAGTTTTTTGCCTTAGTGACTGCCACTAGGACGTGCTGTCTGTAAACAGTTGGGGGTTATGCTAGAAGGCATATCATGGAGGGGGGAGTGGGAGATGAAGTCTGAGATGAATTTGTCAGCCAGCAAATTCACTATGTCGCATGCTTAGTGAAAGTGACACTGTTGGCCAGCTGTTCGGCACACTGATGTGTGTGATGAATCTGTCTCTTCATCATGTTTTATCTGTTGGTGAAGGTTTAGATCCCTGGTTCTGGTAATTGTGGAACTGTTAGACTTGTGGAGATATAAGACAAATGAGTTTCTAATGACAAAGAATGCATGGTGTAGGTCTCCCATCAGGAGTCAATAAATACTGAAAAAAGGACAGTTCGTCTAGTCTCTCTCTCTCTCTTTCTTTTGGTATCTCAGGGTGTTTAAACCTGTGATCACCTTAGATAGGAACCTCTGGTGTTTGATCTGTCTAGAGAGGTACATCCTGTAGGAGATTGATGTGCTTAATAATTGGCCAATCTGCGCTGAATATAAAGAAGCAATGAGACCTCTTTATATCTGAATGATATTCCCTTGGCAATTAGCTGCTGTTCTCACATGATCGAGGAGCATTATAAACCCATGATCCAAAGCCATAGGTACGTGTGTGCGCGCGTGTGTGTGTGTGTGTGTCTGTGTGTGTGTTTGTGTGATGGATGAGCAAACATGGTAGGGCAGGCCTCCCAGCAGTGTGAGCATTGGCTCTTAATGACCGTTAATGTTGATGTGACTATCTCCAAGTGCAAAACTGGGAAAAGGGGATTGTGGATGGATGGATGTATCCAAGGTCCCTAACAATATTTTCATTTTGAAGCAGGGTATTGTCTGTGCTGCATGCTGAGGAGAGGGAATGTCTACCAAATGTGACAATATACTTTTTGCTTGTAATCTGTGCCCATTGTCAGTATAGTAGATATTTACATGTGTACGTTCTTGCGAAGGGTTAGGTATCAGAGAGGGCCATAACAATAACTCCTATCTTGCAGTGCTGTCCAGTTATTTACCTAGTGGTCTTGGTTTCCAGTCTGGTGATCAGAAATATAAAGTCAAAAAGGAGGGGTTCCAATACTGAGCCCTTTTGGACAGCACTGGTTGCCTTCTTACTTTCTTATGTGGCACCTGCCTGTGTATATTATCTTTTAGCGGGTTTGCAGTCTATGTTACCACATAGGGGATCTATTTGTAAATCATTAAGCTTACTTACAATGCCAGTTTTGGGTATGGTGTTAAATGCCTTGGCCAGGTCAAAATATGCTATATGAACAGCATGACCATTGTCAACAACCTGTGTAGCCTTCTCAAACAAGGTAACCAAATTAATTGGACAGGATCTTCCCTTGGCAAAGTTAAACTGCTGTGGGTCAAGTGTAATGAGCTTTTTGATAACATAGTTTGTAAGGCTGGTTCCAGTATGTTCCATGACTTTGCCAAAAAAAAAAAACCTCATCGGACTGATGGGTCTGTTGTTCATGGGGTCGATTGTATGGGCTCCGTTGTAGGCTGGCATCACCAGTGTGGTGCCCCAAACCTTAGTGACAAAACTGTTGCTAAAACTTAGGTTAAACAGTTTGAGGAGCGTCTTTGTCAGGCCATACTTAGTACTGTTTATTAAACAAATAGGTATATTGCTAAGCCCTGTGGAAGAAGTATTTTTGGTCTGAGAAACCACATTCAGTATACATTATCTTTTGATAATACAGGGTTTTGGGGACATAGGAATTTATGGACTTTGGAAAGAAGTCTCTGATGTAAAATTACCACTGAATTTGTTTGCTAGTATATTGCCAGTGTCTGTTAGGTCCAAACAGGTGGTACCATTTAGATAAGTTTAGAGCAATGCTATGTGTTATCCCATAGTTTCCTAACATAGCTGAAGAAGGATTTTTAATTGTTCTCCGCTTCAGATGCTAACCTATGTTAGTGGGCTGCTTTAGTATATATAATAGCATTTTTCAATCTTTTAGTAATATTTCTGATATTATTCTTCATTTGAGGGTTTCTGGAGCCAATGCATATTTTAAAGAATGATTTTTTTCTTTTAATGTACAGTTTATTTATGTTGGGAGGACCACCAAGGAAGACTGTTTTTGAATTTTCAGGCATCAGTTATAATAACTATAACAACATTGCCAGATTTGCCACTGGCTCCCCATTTAGAACCCACCATTGTCAAAACCTTAACAGCTAGGATGGCTAGAACTGCAAAACCAGCTACAATTTCAACAACTTACTATCACACATAAGATTTTGTATCATCCCAGTAACACTCCAATACTCTGTAGCCTTATCACCCCATACAAAAATCTTACAACCCTTCACTCAGCAGATAAATTACTAGTTACCATCCAGAAGTCCTACAACAAAGCAGGTGATTCTCTTTTCTCTAATTCAGTGGGGAAAACCTGGAACAGGCTTCCCAGCGAACTATCATCACTTTCATCATTGCCACGTTTCAAAAAGCAAATAAAGATCCTCCTTAAAACACAATGGATATGCCCATGTACTAACCCAGGCTAATCACTCCCCCAACACGACTACTGCTTCACTGTATACCTCCCTCCCAAAACTCTTAAAGTGGGATTAGTAAGCTTCCTTAACTCTGATTCTAGTCTTGTCTTTCTGGTAACTACCTCTGACTATGTATTCTATATCAAGTATTCTTCTGTGAGCACATGTTTTTCCACTATGTATATATTCCAACGTTTGTCACTTTGAGTGTAATACTTCGAAACAGCCTTAATAATTAGTTTCAATCTGTTCTTTTTTCCTAGTCTTCAACATGATGAATGTCAAACCCTTTATCATGTAAATATGCCTCTAGTAGTAGTGTATTGTTTTACTAAACTTTGTAGTCAAGTTCTTGATGTTAATTTCTATCAACAATCTATCTTATTTTTAATTAACTTAGTTGGAGCTTATCTCCCCGGGCCTCTACTGAAAATGGACATGTATCCAGTTGGATTAGCCCGGTCAACAAATGTAAAATAAAATAAAATAATAATAAATATATCTATATGCACACATACATATATATGGGTCCACTTTGTAATTTCGAAATTCCACAATCCCAACGTTATAAATACCAATGCTCAAAGCTTCAAGATTGTGGAATCTCGAAACCTGTCAATGGAGATTGCCGTACACTGCGGAACGGGAACATTACCATTTTCTTCACTGTAGTGCGATCTTGGAGTTGGTATATTTAAGTTGCAGGGGTGTTGGGGGTGCAGGGGGGCAAAAATATGTTTCTTGGTGTATTCTTGTTTTAGTTTTTTTTTTTTAATTTCAATATTCCACAGTCTCGAAGTTCTGATTGTCAGTATTTAGAACGTTGGGATTGTGAAATTTCGAGGTAACAAATGGACCCATATATATATATATATATATATATATATATATATATATATATATATATACACATACACACATAGAGAGAGAGAAAACTGTCTTTAAACCTACTTTACACTGCATCAGTTAACTAGAATATTAACATATTCTGTCCTACGTAGTTCCTTCGCTCGCCTCCATTTTTTAAAATTACTGAGTACTAATCATGTGATGTATTATCGACTTGACAAACCAACTAATACACCTCTTCAAATGTTCAATGTTCAGCATCTACTAATTCATAAATATCTTTTGAACTTTAACAGTTGCCTCTGCTTTTGTATGAATTTAATCTGATTATCAAATATATGCATAATTATTTTTTTAAAGGAAGTTACTGACCGACTTCTATTTTTAGGAGGAATCTTATCCCATAATCTTGTAATGTGTAATGTAGTTGCCACTTTGTTTTGTATTATTTTTTATCAAATTTCTTTTTGTTTGAGTTTACAATTATGCAACTAATCGAAAGAAGCAAAACATACAATAAAATGTTAGCATACATATAATACTGAGAAACATCATCATCAACCAAACAAAAGATTGATTTCATAGAAAGTATAACCATAGAAACAAATATTTAGAATATTTACAATTGTGCTGAATGCCTTAAAATAAGAGGTGGCATTTATGACAACCAAAATTTAAGAGTGTTAAATCTAATAAGTTAATCAAATGTGATAGTTTAATATTTGGGGACCAGTTGGAGAGGTAGGTTTCCGCAAGTTGGTGTTCACTCCCCCAGTGGTGTATTCCAGACACAAATATTCAGATCAGTCTATGTCAAGCATTGCCTTCTAGAGCATTTAGCTGTCATCTGTAAGTAGGGTGTGCAGAACATAATGTAATGACAGTTCCTGTGGTCTTTCTGACTAGTTCAAGGTTTCCAACCCTGGGAGTTTTTCAGGAAGGGATTGCACATTTTAATTTGTTTGGAGTGACTTGTTTGAAGGTTGAAAAACACAGCATTGAATTCAATCATGAGCGAGGTCCCTGAAACCACAGAAGGTTGATGAGGATATGAGTCACTAGAGACCATCCTGTCTTCTCTTAATGGGGGGGGGGGGGGTAATGGCTATTTGGGAACTTGCATCAGGCATCAGTTTTAGAGGGGTACTAGCAGGAGGTTGTTCTTACTTACAGAGATGCAGGGATCTGTGCTCCATTCATGGAGGGGGAATTAGCTAGCAAAACGGGCAGAGGGGGCATTCTGAATGCCATAAGTGGCACAGAGGAGGATCCAAATAAAAGCTAAATGAAACTGAGGTGGTGATGAGCACATTTAAACCATGCAGAGAGCTGGAAGCAATTGCAGAAATGCTGAGCTTATACTTCTGTAACTGTCCCCCTGAGATATCCTAAGACTTAAAGGATGAGAATACGTTTGCTCTAGATAGCTTTTTTAAAAAGTATATATTTTTTTCCAGAACATTTAAAAGTAACAAAGATACACTTGAGTTAGTATACCTTTGCAGACTTCATTCTTATTATAAGTTAGATTCACTTTGTGCATTTTTAATTAGGTTTTAATGGCCTGGTCTCCTAAGGAGGGAAAGCTGTGGTACAGCAATCCTCATTGTGCTTCAAGTGCTCCTCTATGAGTGCCTTGCAGGTATAGTCTTACTTATGTTTGAGTTTGAGTAAACCAGAATCTAGAACCGCTGGTCTCTAAATATGCAGTATCTGATGTAGTGTACCATCAGACTTAGTATATGTACATATCAGGGGTGGTGGAGGTAGAACCCCTTACCTCAGATCACAACCAATCAGGGACAAATCCAGAAGTAATAAAGGGCAGTCAAGGGCACTTTTATTGGGTATGTTAACTTGAGACATTGACAGAATAGGAATTAACATATATTTTCTGAAGAAGAAGAAATCTGTAACTCCAGTTACCGTCATCATTTATTAAGTGTAATTCACCACCTTTTCTCCAAAAGTTGACAATTTTTGAAAGGATTAAGAGGTACAGAACTAAACATGAGGGACAGTTGAGAGGTATATGTGCCCAGATGGTGTGGAAATGCTATGATATTGTCTTTTAATAGGATCTGCCTTGAGTGTTAGCAGATGCCTAACTGAGCATATGGAAGTGAACTGAGAAGTGATGAGAATCGAACAAGTAGCATTTGAGCACATATAGTAGACTGGGTATTTTGTAATGGAGATGGTAAGAAGAATTGCAGGCCTGCATATTCTCTGTTAATTAGGGGAGAATGAAATTTTGTTTGCATTCAAATGCATTAATTTTTGGAGACACGTGTGCCCCCTTCTAGTTTTGCTGTTTTCCATACTTTGTGTACAGCTTTCCTGTAATTTGCTCTGTCTTGGCTCTGGAATCCTGAGTACTGGTGTTTCCTTGACATGATTTAGGAACTGATGGAGTACTGAAATACTTCTGGGAGGTCTCATATATGCACAACATAGTAAACCTCTAAAAATGAATGACAGTAGACTAAACACTGCTGCCCTTTTTGTAGATCCTTCCTGAGGGTTAATCTTTGATATGAGATGGCAGGTTTTATGGTATGGAGTTCATTCAACTTGTTAAACTGATTCAATACACATAATATCATGTGCAACGATGTAGTAATGTAACTGTTGCTATTGAGATTTGGTGGTTCAGGCATGTGGGCGGAGTCCAAAGAAAAGCCACCAGAAATATAGATAAATGACCAAAGGAACCAGGATCCACCACTTCAGTTTATTCCATCCTCTAGCGCCTCGTCGGCAGTAGCCTTCCAAGGAGAGTCTAAAAGCCACCAGAAATGTCTGTATGATTGAATGGAAAGCATGTGGCTAGAAAAGCTGTAGTTACTACAGACGAGAGGAGATGGGAGATTCATGATATTGGTGCACAGGATCGTGTCTGAGAGATATGAATGGAGTAATACTGATCAGGAAGCACAAATGGAGTGGATGGTGTACAGGTGGCAGACTGGATGGGCTAACTACTCAGTGGATCTCACAGAGAAGGTTGTGGACCCATCATCGAGCTTATATAATGTAATTTTAGTTTACACCTGACTGGTTTTCTGTTCTCACCAGGCGTCTCCAAGAAAGTTGATATGGTCTTACTTTGAGGGGCTGTTTGACATTGGTGGGAATTGTGGGTACTTCATTCTTGTGCCATTTCTAGTGAGTGCTTTTAAAATCTCAAAACTGCCACATTTGCTGCACACAGACATATACAGGCAGACAAGCAGATACAGACATGTTGTCCTTTTTGGCCCATGTGTGGTATCACTGTACTGGTGTTTAAGGGTGATGAGTGCATTTCCAGGATCTCCACTTCTTTATAACCTATCACATAGTTCAGCACTCTTCCTAACATGGCTCATTTAAAACTACCCAAGTTTGACTTCTGATAAGTATACAGTGCACCTGCAGGCATCAGACCAGGAGCTAGAAAGATGAAAGTGCTTCTTTGTTTGTTTGGGACTTGAGCTTAATGGTTTTTGGCTGATTGTGACACATGCCTCATTTCTGCAACTAGTGCAGGACTGTGAAATCTAAAGGGCTGTTTATGCTGTCCAGATTTGTTCCTAGCATGACAGATGCTGAGTTATCTATATTCATTGCTCTTCTCATAGAGAAAGGCAGCACGTATTGCATATGTTATCCTTGCACTTGGCTTTTTCTTTTTTTTTTAACTGAATGCACGTTTCTGAAAATCTATAAATAAATACAAACCACAAACCAGACTACCTTCTTTGAGGTTTGCCTGTGTTTGCAGAAATCTGTCTGGCATATTCCCAGGACATTAGCACTTATTTTTAGATCCTGTATCCTGCTGTTTATTTTCTTCCTTTCTTGTTCGCTAAGTAATTTGCTTTATATAGTTAGGCAGCTGTTCCTGCTGACTGCATTTCAGAAGTCATAGTATGATGTAAAGGATTGTATTTGAGTTTCAGAAAAAATGCATAAAAGCGTTACTAAGGAGCTGTGCTATTTTTTAAGTATTGGTTTTATTCCTCAGAAGTGCAAAGAAGCACAAAATATTGATCTTGGCAGTTAACGGATGCTGGAGATTAACAGAGGTTGTGTCAGCAAATAGTTCTGGTCTCTATTGACCAAGCATAAATATAGCATTCTTTGAGTAAATCATGAAGTGCATGTGAAAAATGAGATTGTTTGCCAGTTAGTACAGGAAGCAGTTTATATTTAAGCCTGTGTCATGTCATTAAAGGGGACAAAAATGTTATCATTTTTACGACAATATTAGTACCAAGAGTATATATATATATATATATGCATATATATATATATATATATATATATATATATATATATATATATATATATATATATATATTTGCAACTGAATCCTTCATTTGCTGACTTGTTTAGTTAACTTTCACTTTTTTCTAGTGATGTATTATCACTCATTTCCTTGAAACTCCTCTAACCCTGACACTTCTTCTGGTCTACTTGGTCATAACTGCCCACACAGTTCCTGTTTTTATCATCTGTCCACAGCACATCTTTGATCATTCTCAAAATTCAGAAGTGACCCACCATTGCTCTCCCCCTCCATTTTAGTTGTTGTGGTACAGTCTAGGTCACAGATCTTGGTTTCTGCTTAGGACTGGTGCTGGAGCATGGGCTTCACCATCATCCTGCTTGGCTGGTGGGACAGGCCTCCCTTACTTTTGTCTTGTTCTCACTGGCTACAGCAACATGATTTTGTGGCACTACATGGCCAGCTTTGCTATGCAAGAGATTTTTGGGCATGCATTCCTGCTCCTTCTAATCTGCATGTGGTACCTTATATCTGCTAAATCCATTGTGCATGCCCCCAGCAGGAGAGCTACAAATGCTTTACTTTCCAGAAAACCATTTTCCCCTCATTTGTCCTGCTAGTACCTGAATTATTTTCTCAAACCTGGGTATCTAGAATCAGAAGTAGCGAACCTTTTCCTTAATCAGCGCATGAGAGGATGAAAACAACATTGCTGAAAATGCTAGACTGAAAGCGGTATCCTCACTGCAAAACTTGGATAATGTTTGTTATCTCCCACCCCTTCAAAAAATACAATAACTCTGAGGTCACTGTATGCTGGAGTAGGTGAAATGTTATTATTGAGGAGCAAATCCTGATCTCATTAAGCCTGAGATTCTTTTGTTATCACTGGGCACACCACTTCAGTTTACTGTTTACAGCTTTTCTTCAGCTCAGGCACATCATTCTTCAAGAACTTCATACTCAAGTTGGCCAGATGATGCCAACATGTTGCTCCTAGTTACTATTCCTTTTTGTACAGCTGTGGCATAAGTCCCATGTAGGGAAGGAAATAGATAAGACACATGACGTGAGCCTTTACATGCCCCCCCCCCCAGCAGGTAGTGGAATAGGCAGGAGTAATGTGATATGGCACATTTGTTGTACAGGGAGGGGAATGGGCAGGAGTAATAAGTACCATGTGACATGGCAAATTTGTTGTACAGGGAGGGGAATGGGCAGGAGTAATAAGTACCATGTGACATGGCACATTTCTTGTACAGGGAGTGGAATGGGCAGGAGTAATAAGTACCATGTGATATGGCACATTTCTTGTACAGGGAGGGGAATGGGCAGGAGTAATAAGTACCATGTGACATGGCACATTTGTTGTACAGGGAGGGGAATGGGCAGGAGTAATAAGTACCATGTGATATGGCACATTTGTTGTACAGGGAGGGGAATGGACAGGAGTAATAAGTACCATGTGATATGGCACATTTGTTGTACAGGGAGGGGAATGGGCAGGAGTAATAAGTACCATGTGACATGGCACATTTGTTGTACAGGGAGGGGAATGGGCAGGAGTAATAAGTACCATGTGATATGGCACATTTGTTGTACAGGGAGGGGAATGGGCAGGAGTAACAAGTACCATGTGACATGGCACATTTGTTGTACAGGGAGGGGAATGGGCAGGAGTAATAAGTACCATGTGATATGGCACATTTGTTATACAGGTGGGGGATGGGTAGGAGAAAATAAGTTCCATGTGACATGGCACATTTGTTGTACAGGGAGGGGAATGGGCAGGAGTAATAAGTACCATGTGATATGGCACATTTGTTATACATGTGGGGGATGGGTAGGAGAAAATAAGTACCATGTGATATGGCACATTTGATGTTAAGTTGTCAATCTCGCCTTCATTCTTGCTGGATGGGTTCGGAGCCGATCCTCGGCTCCGACTCGGCACTTGCTAAGCTCAAGAGCTAATTTTACCAGCTCGAGGCAACCCTATATCCCATGATGCAAGGCGGAGACTACCCAGATCTCGTTTGCCGCTTCGCTAACTAGGTGCCTTTTTTACCAGCTCCAGGTAAGTTTCTAAATATAAGACTTTAGTCTAACCCCTTTAAATTTTTCATATCTATAGTTGTTTTTTGTTAACCTTAACGCTTACTTTAACCCGATTCCCGTTAGTGTTCCCTTTTTTTTTTCGAGTTATTTATCCCCTTTCCCTAGCTTAGGCCTTAGGCCTTCCCCTTCCTAAATTTTGTCCTGTCAGGGATTGTTTGTGTCTGACTGTGTTGTTATCCCTGTTTAGTTTAAATTGTTGGATTGGGTGTTTTTTGTGTGTGTGTGTGTGTTAGTGTTTTGTTTTTCACAACTTGTGTTTCCTCGACACAGTTATGTCGAAGGACACAAAGGTCTCAGGCTTCAAGAAGTGTGACTCGTGCTGTCAGAAGATGTCTCTGACAGACGGTCACACTTCTTGTGTTTACTGCCTGGGACCTCTGCACCTGCAGGACTCTTGTGCTATCTGTCATGCCTTCAGCCCAAGAGTCCTGCAGGAGCGCAGAAATAAATTGATATTAAGGGGCTTATTAAAGCCTGAGAGCTCCCCGACTAAGTCGGCACCGGGGAAGCCCTCGAAACCTATCAAGCCTTCGGCTGAAAGTTCCAAGCCGTCGGTTTCTGGTTTGTCTTCACCAGTGTCGAGATCGGCTCCGGCCGGAGCCGATTCTTCCATTATAGCAGTCACAGTATCGGCTCCATCCGGCGCCGATACTGCCCAATCTGGACATTCAGTGTCGGCTCCGGCTGGAGCCGACGTATCCTCGGCTCCATTGGCTCCATCGATCTCTAAAAAGAGATCTTGATCCCCCTCATTAGAGTCGATACGTTCGGCTCTGAGATCACCCTTGCTCTCAGAGCGGAGCCATCGGAGCCGTTATTCTCGCTCATCCAGGCTGTCTGATCACGACCTCGAGAGAGTGGTGAGTAGACTATTAAAGTCTCAGGCATTGGCCCAAATGCTCCATAGCCCGTCTCAACAGACGGTAGCTATTTCACATCGACCAAACATTCCTCCTTCGACTCTCTTACAGAGCTCGGAGCCGGAGCTCCTCGGAACTGTGACCGTTGTAGCTTCGGAGCCGATACCACCCCTTTCGGCTCCGTCGTCCTCTGCTCCGATTTCCTCCTTGAGGCCTTCATTGGAGGGATCCGGGTGTCTGGTCTCTCTCGTCGGCTCGAGGGGGCGAGTGGCGTCGGACCCTTGTCCGACCCCGTTCTTCCTCTCGGGGCTTCGGCGTTGGTGAGCTCAGCCCCGACATCTGCCTCGGAGCCTTCCCTCTCGGTGAGGCCTGGAGTTCCTATCTCTTCGGAGTGGGAACCTTCTGGTCTCTCTGACGGGGGAGCCTTCGAGGTGATGAGGAGTGTACTAGCCCCTGGGCTTAGTCAACGGACAGTTCCATCAGCTCCTCCCACTACAGTGCCTGCTGACGTCTCTTTCCACTCTCTTGCTCTCGGACCCAGAGATCCAATGCCTCAGGTTTCCCCATTGGGAATATCTTCCTCTTCCGAGGCTTCTCCTGATCCGTCAGGTGAACCTCCGCGTAAGAGGACATGTAAGAGGAAACATCTAGACTCCCCCGAGTCTATTACATCTGATACTGACCTGGATGAGTTGGAGGGATCTCCAAGGTCCTCCTCTGAGGATGTCTCTTTCTCAGACATCCTTGAACTCCTTAAGCAGAGGGGGAACTGGCCCTCCCTTAATCCTGCCGAAGACGAGTCAGTATACCTGGAGGCGTTCGGATCTCGACCCTCCACCTCCTGAGTGTCTCCGCCTTTCGACACTCTTATGGATGTAGTAGCTCGGAAGGCGTGGATGGCTCCGGATTCGGTGGAACCTATTCCTAGGAGGCCTTCAAAATTCATTATGGCCCCACCAGATAGACAATATTTGACAAAGGGTGTCCCAGTTGATGCCATGGTGGTGGCTGCTGCCACCAAGAAGGAACTAGCTGATCCTTCAGTACCTGTCCATCCTCCTAACAAGGATTCTAGGACTATGGACAGGTACGGCAAGTGGATTTTTTCTTCAGCGACTTTTGCCATGAGATCGCTGAACTACTTGTGCCACTTCACCCGCCTTCAAAGAGATGTTCTTAAAGAGTTGGGAGAAGTTTTACAGGATCCGTCAGCTGCTGGGTCTCAGGATAAGATTAGCTCACAGCTAGGAATCCTTAACTCCATTGTTAACTCCTCTATGCGGCTCATTTCTTATGCAGCCGATGGAGTGAGTAGGGACGCAGGCACAGGAGTGGCTTTAAGGCGTCAGTCCTGGATGCGGCTTTGTAATTTTGCAGACCCCTTCAAGGCATCCTTCACAAACTCCCCTTTTGATGGTTCGACCTTGTTCGGACCTCAAGTGAAAGACACTTTGACTAGATGCGAACAAGATGGCAAGACTCTTTCTGCCGTAGGAGTTCGTTTCTCCACCCCTTCAAGACCTTACCCCAAAGGACAGAAGGGAGGGAAAATGTGGTTCCGCAAATCTCAAGGAGTCACACCTGATGCACAAAGTCAGTTTACCCCCAGAGGCAGAGGGGGTAACAATAATAGATGCCGCCCTAGGGGCAGAGGCGGTCCGCAGAATCAGGGTAGCAGAGAGCCTCTTTCTGACAAACCCTTCCAGCATCCCTGAGATGTTGCCCGATTGTCCATCTTCGGAGGCAGTCAGGGGAAAATTATCGCTGTACCCAATAGCCTGGCTTTCTCTTTCTCAAGACAAATGGGTACAGTCGATTATATCCGAGGGTTACAAAATTCCCTTTATTCAAACCCCAATTCAGCAAAAGGGAACCCTTCCAGACGTCCTACCCGGTCTAAGGGAACTAGCAGTACTAGAAATATCAAAACTGCTAGCAAAAAGAGCCATCCAGCCAGTCCCAACGGACCAAATAGGATCCGGAATCTACTCAAGGTTCTTTTTAGTTCCAAAAAAGACAGGGGACTGGAGACCAATATTAGATCTGAGCAAACTAAACAAGTTTGTAAAGAAATCAAGATTCCAGATGGTCACGCTTCAGTCCATTCTACCCTTTCTGGGCAAGGACAATTGGATGTGCTCGATAGATCTTCAGGATGCGTACTATCACATAAAAATTCACAGACGCTCCAGAAGATTTCTCCGCCGGCTGGGGACCAGTCACTTCCAATTCAGAGCCCTGCCCTTTGGACTCACTACAGCCCCCAGAGTGTTCACCAAATGTATGGCAGCGGTTACGGCTCACCTGAGACGTCAAGGATTCCAGGTGTTTCCATATCTAGACGACTGGCTCCTCACTGCCACCACCAGGCATCAACTTCTCCAAGCCAGAGATTACACCATTCACATTTGCAGAGGGCTAGGGATTTCTATAAATTTCGAAAAATCTGCCTTGTCGCATTGTCAATCTATTACTTTTATAGGCGCAAAATTGGACATCGTACAACTTTCAGCAAAGTTAACAGACCAAAGGATCTTGGACATTCAAAGACACGTCCAGGTGATTCTTCTCAGCAACAGAATTCAGGCCAGATTTGCTCTGAAAGTATTGGGTCTTATGGCGGCCGCCATAACACTTCTTCCCTTTGCCTGCTTTTACATGCGTCTTCTACAATGGATGCTATTCGCCCAATGGTCTTTTCAACAACTTCCCATGTGTCACAGGATCATAGTAACTCCAACTTGCAAAAGGCATCTGACCTGGTGGATATCGTCCCCTCAAGTCCATCAGGGCAGACCCTTTGTTCCTCCTGCCCCGGTTGCCACGGTTACATCGGACGCCTCCCTGATCGGGTGGGGGGGGGCATTATCAGGGCAGAATGGTCCACGGCACTTGGCAACTTTTCGAATACCATCTGCACATAAATGTCCTGGAGATGAGAGCGGTGCTTTTAACGTTGCAAGCCCTCAACGACTCTCTTCCCCTGGGAACTATTGCAGTCCAAATGGACAAAATGTCCATAGTGTGGTATATCAACAAACAGGGCGGAACCAAGTCCTATCCACTGTGTCAAGAGGCTCTCAGACTTTGGCAATGGGCAATCTCTTCTCAGCGGTTTTTGATAGCAACGCATATCCCCTGGAAATCCAACATCATAGCGGACAGAATGGGCAGAGCTATTCTCATGCCTCACGAGTGGTCTCTCAAACAATCAGTGACGGAAGAGATTTTTCAGAAGTGGGGCCTTCCTTGCTGCGACCTTTTCGCTACACCTCAAAACAGCAAATGCCCAGACTTCTTCTCTCTCTTCCCCCTTCCAGACTATCCCCCCAGAGACGCTCTAACCCAAGATTGGCCCGGGGACTTCTTTATGCCTTTCCCCCCTTTCTGCTGATACCTCAACTAATTCAGAAAGCAACCGCCTTGAGAGCCAAGTTGATTCTCATTGCCCCTTATTGGCCTCGACAGATATGATTTCCGTTCCTACATCGTTATCTCTTGGTACAGCCATGGCATCTGCACCCGGTTCCAGATCTTCTGACCCACCAGTCAGGGCAGCTGCACCAATCCATACCTTCTCTCAACCTCACTGCTTGGTTGCTCCACTTCCATCCTTAGCCAGGCTTCCTATGATTTCTATTCCCGTCCGGGATATCATAGTAGCTTCCCTAAAATCTTCTACCAGAAAGATTTACACTAGTAAATGGTGACGTTTCTCCTTCTGGGCAAAAGCTAGGAACATAGACCCCTATACTGCTCCGATTCATTCGGTCTTGGACTTCCTAGCTGAGATTTTTCATTCAGGATCCTCTTCCTCCACAGTAAAAGTTCAGCTGGCAGCCATTTCGAATTTTCATATAGGCCTTTTGGACCACAACATTATGTCACATAAACTTTGCAAGGCATTCCTTCGAGGTATCTTTTTACTTAAACCTCTGATTAGAGACCCCCCACCACAGTGGGATCTAAATTTAATTTTAACATCCTTGATTCTTCCCCCTTTCGAACCTGCAGCTGCCTGTTTTTTGAAATTTCTTTCTTGGAAGACACTTTTTATAGTCGCCATTACTTCTGCCAGGAGAGTATCTGAGCTTCATGCTCTCTGCATTCGTCCTCCCTATTTAATATTCCACAAAGATAGGGTATCTCTAAGGACTAATCCGTCTTTCTTACCAAAAGTGGCATCGCAGACGAACCTAAATCAATCCATTGATCTTCCAGTGTTTTTCCCGAATTATTCTGATAGAGCGGAACAAAAGTTACATTGTCTTGATGTTCACCGCCAGCTCAGATATTATCTGGACAAAACAAAACTTTTTAGGAAATCTGATCAACTGTTTCTATCCTATGCAGAGAACAGGAAAGGCCTTCCAGTTTCCAAGGTGACTTTATCTAGATGGCTGTCTTCTGTGATCACTTACATTTATCAGCTCAGAGGCAAAGAGTTGATTTCTAAGCCAAAAGCCCATTCTACCAGAGCTCTAGCTACATCGACAGCTTTCAAGCTAGACTTCCAATAGACACAATTTGTGCAGCAGCCACATGGGCCTCTCCTCATACCTTTGTTTCACATTACAAATTAGACTTGGCCTCCAGAGACAGAGCGAATTTTGGTTCCACCATTCTCAAGAGTCTGTTCCATTGAGCCACCCAGGATAGAGGTGCTAGGGACACGGTCCCATCCAGCAAGAATGAAGGCGAGATTGACAACTTAACATTAAGAAGTTATGTACCTACCACAATGTTCCATGTTAGTTGTCTTCTCTCGCCTTCTTTCTTGCGTCCCGCCCTCCATCCCCCTAGCCTGGTCAGACCGAGAAGATTATGCCTCTTCTATTAAGAGGTTTTATTCCTTTTCTAGCTATTCAGCTTCTAGTGTCACTAGATTAGGTTGATCCTTTCTAGAGGATTATGATGTTATTTAGTATTGTTACTTTTTCTTCCTCCTCTACAGTTGGAAGAATATATTACTATTTCCTTAGCTACCAAACGAGATCTGGGTAGTCTCCGCCTTGCATCATGGGATGTAGGGTTGCCTCGAGCTGGTAAAATTAGCTCTCGAGCTTAGCAAGTGCCGAGTCGGAGCCGAGGATCGGCTCCGAACCCATCCAGCAAGAAAGAAGGCGAGAGAAGACAACTAACATGGAACGTTATGGTAGGTACATAACTTCTTATTATACAGGTGAGGGATGGGTAGGAGAAAATAAGTACCATGTGACATGGCACATTTGTTGTACAATGAGGGGAATTGGCAGGAGTAGTAATAAGTACCATGTGACATGGCACATTTGTTGTACAGGGAGAGGAATGGGTAGGAGTAATAAGTACCATGTGATATGGCACATTTGTTGTACAAGCGGGGAATAGGCAGGAGTAATAATTACCATGTGACATGGCACATTTGTTGAATAAGGAGGGGAATGGGCACAAAACGAGTAATGCACATCTCCCCGTAGAACAGCCATGTGATGTGAGATAAAAAGGCAAAGATTATCAGAGTACTAACATAATTCTCATACAGACAGAGTAAGACAGAGATGGACTGTAATCCTTGATATAGACCCCATGGAGGGAGAGAAATAAAGATTTACAGAGAGTCTTGGCACAGCCCCCATGGAGGAAGAAGAGTAGGCAGAGATATGATGTGAGCTTTGGTATAGCACCAGTGCAGGGAGAAGAGTAGGCAGGGATATGATGTGAGCCTTGGTATAGCACCAATGCAGGGAGTAGAGTAGGCAGGGATGTGCTGTGAACCTTGGTATAGCACCAATGCAGGGAGAAGAGTAGGCAGGGATATGATGTGAGCCTTGGTATAGCACCAATGCAGGGAGAAGAGTAGGCAGGGATATGATGTGAGCCTTGGTATAGCACCACTGCAGGGAGAAGAGTAGGCAGGGATATGATGTGAGCCTTGGTATAGCACTTGTGCATGGAGAAGAGTAGGCAGGGATATGATATGAGCATTAGTATAGCACCAATGCAGGGAGAAGAGTAGGCAGGGATGTGCTGTGGGCCTTGGTATAACACCAATGCAGGGAGAAGAGAAGGCGGGGATGTGCTGTGAGCCTTGGTATAGCACCAATACAGGGAGAAGAGTAGGCAGAGATATGATGTGAGCCTTGGTATAGCACCAATGCAGGGAGAAGAGTAGGCAGGGATGTGATGTGATCCTTGGTAGAGCACCAATGTAGGGAGAAGAGTAGGCAGGGGTGTGTTGTGAGCCTTGGCATAGCACCAGTGTATGGAGAAGAGTAGGCAGGGGTGTGTTGTAAGCCTTGGTGTGGCACCAATGTAGGGAGAAGAATAGGCAGGGATATGATATGAGCCTTAATATAGCACCAATGCAGGGAGAAGAGTAGGCAGGGTTATGATGTGAGCCTTGGTATAGCACCAATGCAGGGGGAAGAGTAGGCGGAGGTGTGTTGTGAGCCTTGGTATGGGTTTCATGCCGAGAGAGGAGGTAGATAGGGATATGATGTAAACGTTGGTTAAGTCTGATGTAAAGCTTGGGTAAGTCTAATGCAGGGGCAAGAATAGGCAGGATTGTCATGTGAGCCTTGGTATAGCAGTAATTCATGGAGGAGAGTAAGTGTGAATGTAATGTTAGCCTTGGTATACCTCTTATGCAGGGAGAATAGTAGGCAGGGATGTGATGTGAGACTTGGTTTAGCTTCAGTGCAAGGAGAGGAGTAGGCATAGATCTGATGTAGTCCTTGGTATGGCTCCAGTGCAGGGGTATGATGTGAGCCTTGGTATAGCCCCAGTGCAAGGAGAGGAATAGGCCAGAATGTAATATGAGCCTTGATGTGTCTGCAGTGCAATGAGAGTAATAAGCAGGGATATGATGGGAGCCTTTGTATAGCTCCAGAGCAGGGAGAGGAGTAGACAGGTGTGTGATGTGAGCCTTGGCATCACCCCTGTGCATGGACTGTAGTTAGAAGGGATATACTGTTCATCTTATGGTGTGTCTAAAAGTGCATTTTTCTAATGACAAGATGTACTAAAATGTTGCACACAAAATGCAACACTGAAAGTTGGATATGCATACCTCTTTAAAACATAGTTTATTTGCTAGTGACAAAGAGGAAATGTGTTGGGGGAAAGACTGTGTTTTAATTTACACAGTCTACCATAGAATGATATGCCTGATCCTGTTAAAAAAGTCACAGAGAACACTTTTAGAATAAACCAAGTAAGGCTAATCTGTAAGTTACAAGATTATTATTTATGCATCTTACTTCCTGAATTTGATGAGACAGTTCGTAGGTCACCCCTCACAGATAAACAGTTACAGTATTGCATTGCAGTCCTATGAGGAATGTGGGACCACCAAGGGTAGTTGCAAATAGTCACAGCAGTAGCAACTGTCTTTGGATGCCTGGCCAAGGGTGAAGTCTTAGGATAGCACTGGTCTTACATCTCTACTTCTAGGTCTATATTCTGGTTCTTGGGCTGCAAAGTTAAACTGTGACCAGCTAGTGGATTTTTAAGAAGCTGGTCAGGTTTTCAACATCACAACATTGTTGTGAGGCGGAGCAGGGAATGATGACACTCGTGCAGGGAGAGGAGTATGCTGGGTATGCTAGGAACAGAACTGTGGACAGGGGATATAGTATGAATCTTGGAATATCCCTGTACTGCAAGAGTAGGAGAATCAGTGATGTGATGTGAACCATGGCATAACCCATAGACCATGCTATGCTGTGAGCCTTGGCATTGACAAAAGGCAGGGGTAGGCTATGTGCTTAACTTAGCCACATTCATGGGGGAGGTTCAGGGGCAACTCTTTGGTCTTCAATTATTTTTAGAGTTTGTGTTTGAGAAGGTGAAGGATATTAGCAGCTGCCTTCACTCTGCTGAGACCTTGCACTGGTGTGAATGGTCACTGGAATGTCAGCATTGTAGTAGAGGCAGTAAGATTCCAATCTATGAGTGGTGCTGCACCCATCAGGTGAATCAGATATGTGTGGTCGATGTCACCACCATAGTGGAGCCTGTCTTTCTTTTATAGTGATTCGTTTTCCTATTATTCTCCCTGACTTTCTTGAAGTAGGAAAATATATGTGTCTGTTTGTGTTTTTTTTTTTGTGTATGTGTGTGTGTGTGTGTGTGTCACAATTTCATCAGTAAGGTCAGTAGTGTTTTGGCTACCTTGGGTGTTTGTGCGGTGGAACTGCAGTTTTATCTTCTCTCCCCCTAGAGGTTATAGGTAAGTCAGCAGTTATTTTGACTGGTGTGTGTGTGTGTGTGTGTGTGTGTGTGTGTGTGTGTGTGTGTGTGTGTGTGTGTGTGTGTGTGTGTGTGTGTGTGTGTGTGTGTGTGTGTGTGTGTGTGTGTGTGTGTGTGTGCGCGTGTGTGTGTATGTGTGTGTGTGTGTGTGTGTGTCTGTGTGTTGGGGAGGGATCACGGTTTTATCTTTTCTCTTCTCTCTAGAGATTATAGGTAAGTCAGCAGTTATTTTGACTAGCGTGTGTGTTTGTGTATGTGTGTGTGTGTGTGTGTGTGTGTGTGCGCTCGCGCGCACGTGTGGTGTGTGTGTGTGTTGGGGAGGGAACACGGTTTTATCTTTTCTCCTCTCCCTAGAGATTATAGGTAAGTCAGCAGTTATTTTGACTAGTGTGTGTGTGTGTGTGTGTGTGTGTGTGTGTGTGTGTGTGTGTGTGTGTGTGTGTGTGTGTGTGTGTGTGTGTGTGTGTGTGTGTGTGTGTGTGTGTGTGTGTGTGTGTGTGTGTGTGTGTGTGTGTGTTGGGAAGGGATCATGGTTTTATCTTTTCTCCTTGGAGATTACAGCATAAGTCTGTAGCTGTTTTGACTACCATGGTCAGTGCACAGATGACAACATTTTGTATCCGACTGTTTCCAACAATAAGCTTCACAATTTCTTACCTGATCTTACTGATTGTTTTTCTTTATATTCGTAATACTGAAAAGGAAAAGAATTAATTAAACAAAATTACTTACTTTGTATGTCCATCACACTTAATGTGCATTAGGTTAACCTCAAGGATAAGGTCTGATTTTTTTTAACTGTTCTATATCTCTGAATGAAAACATGGTTGAATGTGGATTTTCTGACCATAAATATGTATGAAGAAGAAACAGAAGAAATAATGTTTCCATGATTGTATAAAATAATGATTACTGTGGAAATTCAAGAAGAAATTTATACAATATATGGACAAAGTGCAGAAGGATCATAGAAACTTAAAGTCTTTACATATATTGGATAAATTAGTGGTTGCCATAAAAGTAAAGTTATTGAGTGAGTATAGATGAAAAAGAAGCTTAGAAAATAAACAGGAATCTATACAAGCTCAGTTAAACTTAGATCGGTTGAATGAAGATACATAAGGGGGTGGTGAAAAAGAGGTAGCAAAGCATGTTTATGAATGGAATATTCAAAAGTGAAGGCATGACACAATAACTAAACTTTTGGATTAAAATTCAGAAAAGGTGACATAGCTGATCCTTTTTTTACAAGCAATAAGAAAAGAGGTGCAGTTAATGAAAGTTTTAGTAGTAGTGAGTGGAATAGTGGGTAAGGTGCTCACTTTAGAGGCACAAGGTGCAGGGTTTGATTTTCACATAGCATAATTGGCTGGGCTTGGAATGGCTCACAAGAACTGTTAGCTTGGTACTAATTTATAAACTTATGGGTTGGGAGGTTTGCATAATGGTTAAGGCGTTTACCTCACAGACACTAGGTACAGGGTTTGGTTCTCATATGGGGTAATTGGCTAGGCTTAAAATGGCCCAAAGGGCAGTTAGCCTAGTACTAATCTATGAACCTATGCACATGTTGGGATGGTAGTGAAAGTGTACTTTAATATATACAGAACTCTTTACATTTTCAGCTTGTTTCAAGCTCTACATAAATTTGGTAATGAGTAGAGAAGTGTAATAGACAAAAGTTTAATAAGAGAAGATGCAGACAGCATTAACAAAGTCATAACAAGTTTGGACCTGATGTCTTTTTCATCCATTCCTCAAGCATTGGGCTTTGGATCTGACCTCAGATCCAACTTTGGCCACTTCTCAGACTGTGAATCTATAGTTCAAGTTCCTCCCCTTACCCGTATTCCTCTCACAAGCCCCAGATTATCTCAAATCTCGTTTGTCACTTCCAGTGACTAGACATGTTTTTTGGGGAGATAAGTTGAGTTTTTATCTTTAATATTACCCCTTTTCTTCAGGGTCTTTTCATCTCTCTCTCTCTTTCCTCCTACATCCCCTGTGTTTAAAACAATGTTTTAGATGTGTTGTTATTGTTCTTGTTTCCCCTCTAGGCCTACTTCCATTCTCTTCTTTCTTTTACTTTTTATAGTAGTCTTAGTAGCATAGTTTGTATTTTCTTTCCCATTTCATTGGGAATTTCTTAGTATCATTGCTGGTAAATTGCTTGTTCTTTTTTCTGCAGCTGTTCTGTATGTGTTTGTAATTGTTTCAGGGTTGTTTTTGACTTGATAGCATAATGTCAGACAAACCTACAGGTCTTAAAGTAAAGTGTGTTTGTGTAGGGACAAAATACCAAAGTCTGATGCCAACTCAGAATGTGTCTACTGTCTTGGGAACACTCATCTTTAGGTTGAGTGTCAGATTTCTTCTGGCTTCAACCACAGAGCCTTGGTTGAATGCAGGAACAAACTAGTTCTCAAGGGATTCCTACCTTCCGCAAATAAATCAGTGGAAAAATCTCAGGGGAAAAAAGAGTTTGACAGATCTATGAAAAAATCAAAAGAGAAGTTTAAAGAGTTGAGGAAGTGCTCCTCTGCTCTCCTCACTTGGTGATGGCTTCAATTCTGTCTTGTATGGTAATTTCAGATTTTCCATCTCTTCAGATCTGCTGTTGGCTTCTTGCAAGTCTGCATCCCATAAACAACCTTGGTTCTCTCCGGAGCTCATTCCATCCTGTAGAGTTTCTAGACTTCCATCTATCTCCTCATCCGTTAGGCCTTTCAAGAGTGTGTCTTGAGCAGATGTGAATAGGATGATGAGAAAACCTTTTAGGACCCAAATTCAGTTGAGAGTACTTTTGGCTCCTTTCTCAGCTGCAGCCAATTCACCTTTAGTGACTCCTACTCCAGTTTGCTCTTCACCGTCTGAGATTCTGGATCCGAGAATTCCTGGATTGTCTCAGTCTGATCAAAGACCTGGCCTTAGTTGACTCTGTCTACTCTGACCCAGCCAGTATTGATATTGTTGGAGCAGGAGGGATTTCAGAGCCGCAGTTTTGTCGCTGGATCTGGGGATAGAGGTTCAGCTCTGAGATTTTCTGAGCCATACCTTCCCCATGGGGCCTTGTGCAAGACAGTTTGGCTCTGACCTCTTTGTCAAGGCAGGATCATGGGGAAGTCTTGGCTTTCACCAGGCAGGTGGCTTTGGTTCATACTGGAGCAGTTCTGGACTGTCCATCAGCATTTGTGTTCAAGGTTGTGGAGAGAGCTCTCCACATGATTGAAGACGGGACATCCTTACCCCCTTGGGTCTTCCCCCTACACGTATGTCTGTCCTGGGTCCCAAGTTTGCACATTCTGTCCTGTTGGGGCAGCAGTTCTGTTCCAGCCTTCGAGACAGTCCTTTTGAAAGACTCCCCCCACACTTCTGGGTCATCCTTGAATCACCCTCATGAGGAGGTTCCCCAGAAGCTTAAGTGTAAGAGAAGGCACATTGGTTCCCCACAGGAATATTAAACAGAAGACACTGATTGCGATGATGGAGAGGGTTCCCCCATGTCACCCCTTGAGGATGTCTTATTCGGAGAAGTTCTGGAGTTTCCCAGGCAGGAAGGTGGTTAGTCTTCTAAAGCACCATCCCAGGTGGAGTCATTGTTTCTTGAGTCTTTTGGAACTGGCTCAGCTATGTCCTATGTTGTACCCCGAGTTGATGAAATGGTGGACCTCATTTCCCTTCGGGCTTGGAAAGATCTGAATACCACGGAACCATTTCTTGAGAAACTAGGTAAGTACCTAGTTGCATCTAAGGACTGCATCCATTGGAGCAGAGGTCCCTAGTTGATGCCATGATGGTAGCAGCAGTCAAGAAGGAACTTACTGAGGAAAGTCCCTCTGTTCATCATCCTAGCAGAGAGTCTAGGGCCCTAAACAGATTTGGGAAGCAAGGTTTCGCCTCATTGACCTTTGCTGTACAGTCTCTCAGTTATCTGGCACATTTTACAAAATTTCAGAGGGACGTGACAAAGGGGCTTTCCAAATATCTCTCAGGGTCCATGTCGACGGAGGATAAAAAGTCCATCTCTTTGCAACTGACCACCCTACAATCCCTGTCAAATACTTCCATGCAGCTGATTTCACATAGTACTGAAGGTGTTTTGAGAGTATCTGGTTCAGGCATTAACATTAGGAGACATGCCTGGATACACTTGTGTAGCTTTGGGGAACCCTACAAGATGTCCTTCATCAGTGCACCCTTTGATGGATCCACTCTGTTTGGACCCAAATTTAAAGAGACTCTGGCTTGGAGTGAACAAGATGGAAAAAAATTATCTGCCATAGAGATATGTGTTTCTGTCCCTCAGTAGACCTTTTTAGGAAACCAGAAAGGGGGTAGAAAGATGTGGCTCCAGAAATCACAAGGATTTTCTCCAGACTCCTATGGACCCCCCTCTGGCAGAGGGGGGGGATCTCTAATGGCAGACAGCACCCACATGGCAGAGAAGGCCCACAAAACCAAGGCTTCAGAGGGCCTTTTTCCAAGAAGCCTTTTCACTGTTCCTGAACAGCTGACTAACTGCTGCACTCTGAAGACATTTGGGGGATGCTTATCTCTGCACCCAGAGGCCTGGACATCCATCACCAAAGGTGTCTGGGTACAGAAAATAGTTACTAGAGGTTATTATTTTCCCTTTTTCCTTCTCCCTCCCACTAATTCCATAAAAATACCTGATGTACCACCTAGTCAGAGGAAAAAAGCAACATTAGAAATAGAAGAGCTACTAGAAAAAAGAGACATCCAAACTGTCCTGCCAGATGAGCAAGGGATCGGTACCAACGCAAGATTATTTTTGGTGGCAAAAAAAAAAAAAAAAATGGAGACCTCAGGCCAATATTGTACCTAAGCTACTTGACTGAATTTGTCAAGTAATCAAAGTTCCAAATGGTAACAGTTCAGTCCTTTCTCCCTCTTCTAGGGAAGGACAGTAGATCTTCAGGATGTGTAGTATCATTTAATAATTGACAGACAGTCCAGTAGATACTTTCAGTACCATCTGAGAGCCAGTCATTTTTGGTTCAGAGCCCTGCTCATTGGTCTTACCACAGCCCCCCAGATGTTAACCAGGTGTATACCAGTAGTTGCAGCTCACCGGAGATTGCTAGGATTCCGGGTATTTCCATACCTCGATGACTGGCTCCTCACCGCATCCACCAGCCATCTGTTGGTACATGGCTACACGCAAGGAACTACCTGCTCCAGTTATATCTTCAGTTGGGTTTCATAGTCAACTGTAATTCTCATCTCTCTCCAAGTTATACTTTGGAATTCATAGTTGCTCATCTGAGTACAGTTTCTCAATTGACTCGACTCCCTCAATCCAGAATATCTAAGTTGCAACATCAAGCCAAACTCCTATTGTCTCATCAGTCACCATCGGGCAAGTTAGTCCTTTGTTACTTGAGGTCAGTGGTGGCTTCTCTAACACTTCAGCTTCTAACAAGATTATATATGAGAATACTACAGCGGACCATAGAGGTACAATTTTCTATGAATCGACACCCCATGACCTTCCCTATTCAAATAACAAAAATTTGCAAATAGCATGTCTCCTGGTGTATTCATGCACTGGATGTCCCCCAGGGTCAGCCTTTTGTTCTACGTTGTCTAAGGTCACAGTGAGGATTACCTGGGACAGACAGTCCAAGCTACATGGTCTCCCTTAGAGGCCAGCCTTCACATCAGTCTCCTAGAAAGAGGGTGGTTCTTCAAGTGTCGCAGGCATTTCAAGACACTCCCTCAAGGGACACTTGCCATACAGGCAGACAACATGTCAGTTGCCTGGTATATCAACAAACAGGGGAGAATACACTCTTATCCATTGTGTTGTGAGGCAGTGAAAATGTGGCAGTGGGAAATCTTTTCCAGATGCTTTCTTTTGGAAATGCACATCCAGAGAAATCCAATGTTCTAGTGGACAGATTGAACAGATCTAGTCTCCTGCCTCACGAATAGTCTGTCAGTCATTTAGTTGTGTAGCAGATCTTTCATCGGTGGGGCCAACTAGGCTGTGATCTCTTTGCCTCAACCCACAATTTCAAATGCAGTAGGTATTTTGCCCTAATCCCCCCACCGAGGGGGAGTCACAGAGAGACACTGTGTGACTTTAACCATCACAACTATTCTTACCCCCACTCTACTACTCTGGTATCCTCCTTTCACATCCACCTGTCTTTTTACTTACTCCACCTCTCTATCCTGTCCAATTCCCTCTTCTACTAACCCTCACTGTCCTACCATTGATCCCTCCTGTCTACTTCCTTCTCTTCCTAACCCTTATAGACCTACCATTGAACCAGGTGAGACATTCAGGCACTCTCGCAGCTTACCTTAATATCATACCACCACTTATATCTGCAACAGTGTCCACCGCCTTTGCTGATTCCAACAACAGGACTCATGTAGCCTATCGCTCAGCTATTACACCTAGTCTCTAATTAATTCCTATATCTGCTTTGCACCCACTGCATGAAGTGTCCTTATAAATGTTGCTAGCTGAAAACTATTCATATGGAATGTTCTCATGTATATATGCTGTATGACTTGTATAATATCTTTGATTTGAGAATGATTACTTATGTACTGTTTTTTTCCACCAGTTGTATAAGCTGCCAATAATATGTTCTAAATGTCTTTATTAATGCAAATTCTGTATTGTATGTGAAATGCCTTATATGTGGAGCTTTTCTCACCTGGACTCCACTGAAAATGGGCACTTCTGGCCCAGCTGGACCATCCCGATAAACAAATGCAAGTAAATAATAATAATAATAATAAAAATAAATAAATAATTTATAACTGCCCCCCCCCCCCCCCCCGGTCTCCTATATGCTTATCCTCAGATGCCCCTCATACCCAAATTTCTTCAGAAAGCATGTCAGTGGAAGACCAAGAAGATCTTCATTGCCCATTCTGGCCTCACCAAGTGTGGTTCCCTTTCCTTTGGCCTCATCTGGTATACCCAGCTTGGGTTCTGAATCCCTCCCTAGATCTGCTATCTCACCCATCTGGCATACCTTACCCGGACATTCAAACCTACAGGCTAACTGCATGGTTTCCCTACTTTGTTTGATGTCTAAACAATCCAGGCTTTCATCCCAAGTGCTGTGTATCCTTACGTCTTCCCAAATGGACTCCACTAGGAAGATGTACAAGACTAAATTGGAAAGATTTTCTGTTTGGGACAATGAAAGATATCTATACCCTTTCTCGACACCCATCCCAGTGGTGTTAGATTTTCTGGCATCTGTTTTCCATGCTGGCGTAAGTTACGCAATGATCAAGGTAGAAATGGCTGCAATATCTTAATTATTGCATAGGGAAGGATCATTTATTGTTGGCTTCACTTAAGCTATGCAAAGCCTTTCTTGAAAGGTACATTTTTACCTAGATCACATGTCAAAGATCCTACCCCCAACCCCTCAAGCCAGCAAATGTTAACTTAATTTTTTTGTCATGGAATACCATATTTCTAGTGGCTATTACATCTCCTAAATGATTGTCTGAACTCCAAGACTTCTCCTGCCAGTCACTTAATATTAGTTTTCATAAAGACAGAGTTTCTGTCCTCACCAACCTTTCCTTTCAATCTTAACCAGTCCATAAATTTGCCAGATTTCTTTCCAAAATTTTCCAGTAAATGGGAGTATATGCTTCATTTGCTGAATGCACTCTTGACAGTTTAGTTGTTACCTTCAAAGAATGAAAACGTCAAGGAAATCAGATCAGTTGTCTGTCTCCTTTTCAAAGGCTAAGTTGGAGCGACCTGTGTCAAAGGTTACTTTAGCACGATGGCTCTCCAATTGCATTTCTTCTGTGGATAAAAAAAAAAAAAAGTCTTGACCTTACCAAACCCCACAACATCACTCAATGAGGTCACTTTCAACTTCCTCTGCCTTTCTGTTCAGAACTTCAGTTGATGGCATATGTGCTGCTGCTTCTTGGTCCAGTGTTCATATTTTAATAACTCATTACAAATTAGATAGTCTGTCCAGGAACAGGGCAGCCTTTGGTTCTGTGGTATGGAACCACCATAGGGTTACACTAGCTGGAGACTCGGTCCCAGTGGATGAGGAATGCATGAAAAAGACATCAGATTTAAAAGTTATGTACTCACCATAACAGTGCATCTGTGTTGTCTGTTTTCATCATTCCTTAACGTCCCCTCCCTCCGTCCTTCCTCCTTCCTTTGGAACAGTATGCTTCTAACCTTGTTCCTGGTATGTCATGGAGATGTAAGTAGTTGGTCTTATTCCTTTTCTCTGAGCCCCAATACCTTTACTATCACAGGCCTGTAGTATTTTTTTTTTATTTTTTGCAGGTCCTTTTCCTTTCTGTATTGTGATATCAGGGACAAACTTGATCTGAGTTAATCTTATTCTTGTGAGAGGATTATGGGTAAGAGGAGGAGCTTGAGCTATGGATCCAAAGTCTGTGAAGTCAGATCTGAGGTTGGATCCGAAACCCAATGGTTGACAAAGCACGCAAACGGACAACACAGATGCATTGTTATGGTGAGAACATAACTTTTATGTATAGAACATGACTTAAAAATGAATGGAGATAGTACACAAGGCCCTGATAGCACTGAATATAGGTATTGTAGAACTCTAAAAACTTGACAGATGTTTTTAAGTTAAGTTTTCATAGAATGGTATCAGTTGCCATGTATTTTTCCATTATACAAAGGAGTACTGGCATTTATTTGTGAAAAATAATACCAAGGAGAATTTAGATAACTGGAGGCCAGTATAATACATGAATTGTGATTATAAGTTAATTTAAGTCTTAGAAATAAGGATAACAACACAAGCTTTTAAAAAGTATGTAAATATATAGTAAATGAAATACTAGGATGCAGGTTATGGGATCTAATAGAAAATTAAGGAAACTTTCCAAATAAAAGCACTTCAGAAGTAGAATGGATGGATTTTGGGCTATGGGTATTTCAAAAAGAACAATTTGATTATTGTAGTTTGCAAGGGATGTTCTTTAATATATTAAATTTGTCCTTTGTTTAAGAACTGGGTATGTGAATTTTATGAAAATGTAATAATAATGCACACTTTATATAATTTCATAGAGTTCTTAGGCAAGGATGTCCCTTAAATTCTGTTCATATTTGTTGTGCATGAATTGCTTAGTTATTAAGTTATGGGAGATATGCAAGGACGTTTGTGTGCAAATCCAGGAAAGCAATAGCTCTCCAAAAGTCACATATGAATGCTGATGATCTAGTATTTTGTACGTAAAGCAGGGCCAATTTTACAAATTAAGAATATGCTACAATCTGAGATTAAAATTTATGGATGTGTCATTAACATGAACCAAAAAGGCACATGATTTTTGTGGTAAAGAAATGGTAACATTTAGGTTCTAATAATGTAAATGTTTAGGCACAATCAGTAATCAAGCAAAATGGGTTGAGGTGTTTGGAGGAATGGGGTAAGTTGGTATTTTCCCTAGAAAATGAATTATTATAAAAAGGTGCATATGATTACAACATGTTTTTTGAGATGTGATAAGTCTGTTTTTAAGAAACGTCTATTTGTTTCCAGAGAATATTAAAAATATTAAATATTGTTCCTTCTTATATGTTGATTCTGTTGAATCTCATCAAATGAGGACTGCCATATCTCTCAAAAGAAAAACTGGTTTGGACATAACCCATTATTTTTTATAATTATTTCTAGATTACTTAAGAAAATCTTCATATAAGAAATCACGCACTCTTGGGCAAGACTGTGAATAATAGATGTAAGGAATTATTTAAAATGACAATTTTAACACAATGGAAAGGAAAAGACAATCTTATTAAAACCATGTAGAAAAGATAAAATATGATATTTGTCAGTTTCAGAGGTAGCTAAGGAACAAAAATGCTTTGTGTAATTTGCTGCAATACCATAATGCTATGTTAGAAGGCGTGTAGTAAGTGAATGGGATGACATTAGTCAAGAAGTATATAAATGTGTTCATAAATGGATGAAGTTAAAAGAAAATAATATGTAGAGTTTTATTTGTAGATTGCACAAAAGAGATGTTCAGTAAAAGATTAAATGACGAACAATAGTTTACAATAGCAGATTTTTTGTGATGAAACTTGAAACCATAATATGTAGCTTTCTTTGGTACTGAAGGATAAAAAAAGAGTCTTTTTCAAAAAATAAGGTACATGTTGTTTAGTTTAGAATAGAGGTGTGTGTGTGTGTGTGTGTGTGTGTGTGTGTGTGTGTGTGTGTGTGTGTGTGTGTGTGTTAAATGAGGATATATTTTGTTATTGTTTTTCTAAAAAACTAACTACAAAGAAAGGTAGGGGACCCAGTTGTTATTTGATTTATGGAAAATTTGGATTGGAAGATATAGATTGGAATTGCATAATACAGTATCATGATAGGAGATTGAATACCAAAGTAGTGAAGAAGACAATATCCAGTTATATAGTTTACCTACAAGGTAACAGATGTATTCA
Source organism: Protopterus annectens (assembly GCF_019279795.1). Taxonomy (NCBI): domain Eukaryota; kingdom Metazoa; phylum Chordata; order Ceratodontiformes; family Protopteridae; genus Protopterus; species Protopterus annectens. The sequence goes on from NC_056733.1 coordinate 596,902,779, forward strand.
ACTTCCAAGATGGAAGCACACTAATCAGCAGCTAAATTTCAGCTCTCCCAGTGTGAAAAAAAAAGAAACTTGGAAGTAAGAGTAATTCTGCTAGTGGTAGAAATATTCATTTACTGGCTAGTAAGTACCCTGCCTGGATGCCAGAAAGAAGAATCTTGGAGATTCTGAAACAAAGTCAACTACAAAAGGTGAAAAGAAAACACTGGGAAGAATCCTGCAGCTGTTCTACAAAAAGCACTCCAATCACCAGCTTTAGTGCAAGAGGTGGCTTCCAGTAATTTAGATGAAAAATATATCAAATGTGGGCAGACATGATTAAAATAAATGAAACATTGAAGGAGTGTATCAACTCAAATAACAAAAGGTTGGAAACAAATGGAAAAAGCTTTAAACAGCTATTCAGGTGAACTGTAAAAATCAGAGGTGGAAGTGAGGAAAAGGCTAGCTTGAGTATGAGACTCCTCAAGAAGATCTGTTTAAAAAATGGCAGAGTTAGAGGACAAAGCACACAGAAAAAAAAACTAAGATTTTCTGCTGCACTAGAGAAATCAGAAGGAACAGACTGTATTAATTTTGACTGCACAGTTAAGAAAGTGAACTAGTTTTCCACAGCAGGATTTGTTAATTGAAAGGACACATTATGTGTATGCTCCAAACCTGGCTATGAGAAAGCAACCAGTACCTTTATTAGTAAAGTGCAATCATGCTAGCAGAAAGAGTTGATTCTGACAAAACTGTGGCAGAAGGACAAAGTATTAAAAATTGGAGACAGTAGAGTGTTTTGTGGAAGATAGTCACTGACTGTTTTCCAGGCAGTAGAGAAGCAAATTTATCCCAGCAATTAGGAATGTTGAGATTGCTGGGATAGATTTGTGAGATTCAAGCTGCTGTATCCAGCTGTCTTCTGAATATTTTTTTCCTTGAGGATTGAAGTTATTTTTTGATGCAGAACAGGCTAAGGATGACATACAAAGGTCTGTCCATCAAAAAAGTAAGCCATCGAACAGAAGGGTACTCTGCTTCTTATTCTTCTGTTAATAAAGCTCATTAAGAGACTTTTGCCAGTGAAACATTTTCCAGTGTTCCAACGGAAAATGCTTGAGAGACAGAAAAAAATACAGAAGTTAACCAGAAGAATTGGAAGTACCTTGGACTTGAATCAGAGTTTAGGGTTGGGAGATGGGGATGAACAGGAAGAAGACCAGCAACAGAGAAATTAATGAGTAAATATGAGATTAGAAAGCATCAGTCACATTTGTGAAATATGGCTTTACAAGAAAAAGTGGCTAAGAAAGATTGGACTTTTGTTGACTTTGTTAAACTTGTGGGGGAGATGACTACAAAGCATATACCACATTTCATGCCATTGTTGTTTGGAAGGATGCTAAAAAGGAAAAAAGAAAGTAACTGTAAATAAAACCATTTTTGTTCTTAACAGTATTAATATAAAACAGTTCATGATATAAATAGTATGTTATATAGTAAAGCATTTTCAGTGATTGTTGTATGTGATGAAGATACTAAAGTAAACAGATACTTTTGTAGTTTTAAGAAATGTAGGCATTACAGTGTAAAAAAAAAGAGAGAAAAGGGCAGGACAAAATTATGTGTAAGTTAATATGTTGCACTCTTGGGCTGTTGGGGTTGGGGTGTAAAAGTGCACTGATTATAATATATGTAGCGAAGGATAAGAGAACACTTGATTGTAATAAAAAGTTTTCCTTTAGCAAATAAATGATCAGTGTGAGTTGAGAAGAATGCAGCTGATGACAGCTGTACATTCCGATCTTATGATTCAGTAGAGAAGGGCTGGTAGACAATACATCTCAAGAGTTATAGACATTCTTTTCTGAGAGAAACATTTAAATCAAAAGGGACAGGGGCAATCAGCTTAGTAAAAAAGAAAGTTTGAAATTACTGGAAGTGAATAAGAGACAGCAACTGTCCTGGTACTTAAATACTGCAGTGTACTTACTAGAACAGTCTGTAATTTAATTTTATTTAAAGATAGCCAGTTCACTTTTTCTTAAGGCTGAAAGTTAATATTTTCTGAAAGCATGTAAGCTATTTTTCACATCTATGAAGGGAATAAAGCTAAGACAAAAACAGGCACCAGTTAGTGTAAGTAAGAGCAGAGGTTGTAATATGTGCCTTGGTATGGATAACCTTAATTTTAGGTTAGGTAATGCTTGTGAGAGCAGCTGTTGATTTGGGACAGCTACTGCTGTCAGGAGGGTTAAACTTTATTATTGGAAGGTGTACATAGTTTTGTGTGTTTGTTTTACATTAACAGGTTATAGGGGTGTTCTGGGTGTGTGTGTGTGTGTGTGTGTGTGTGTGTGTGTGTGTGTGTGTGTGTGTGTGTGTGTGTGTTTTGTTTGAGGGTTTTCATTAAAATAAAAAAGTCCTGTAAAATGAGACATAGGTTCAAATGTAGATGACAATAAACAACTGTATAATGGATCAGCTTGCCAAACAGTGGGTGCATGTAACACAAAAGCTCAAAATAGACCTTTAAATAAACTGCCGTATGCAGTAGCGTCAATAATAACTTATCATAATGATTACAGTATGCACTGAATTATATTGAGAAATGCAGAGTGCAAGTAGCAGTGCTACAGGAGACACATTTGGAAAGAAGTGAGCTTGTGAATTTGATAAAGAAAGGATTTCAGGGTAGCTAGTCAGCAGAATATCAGGGACAAAGAAAAGAGGAGTACTTATAACAATTGTTAGAGGAGCTCCAATAGTGAAAGTAGAAGAAAAACATAATAATAAATTTGTGGTAGTAGTAAGGGGCTACTGGCAAGGGAGGAAGACTGTACTGGCATGTTTTTATATTCTACCTAAAACTGTTATGGAGCTTAAGAAAATTTTGGGAGAAATAATCCACTTTCAAAAGGGAATATTATTTATAGGTGGGGACTAGAACTTGCTATGAAACAGTGAGGATATATCAAGGGGACCTAGAAGGGAAAATATACCAAAAGAGGGTAGATTTCTGAAAAAAATATGAATTGTGGTATTGAAGATGTGAATTCGGTAGTAGGAACTTGGAGAGAATTTACATATTATTCCCCATGGTACATTAACTGAGCTAGACTAGACAGAAGATACATTCCATAGGAACTTGTGTATTTAATTGAAAGTTTGACACACATCCACTAACTATTTCAGATCATGCAGCAATAACAACTAAAATAAAAATGTAGGGTACTGAAGTAAACGGAGACACCAGTCCTTTCCCGTTTGCCTGTTAAAAGAGAGGAATTTAAGGAATGGCTAGTGGAAGTTATTCTTGAGTTATTAGGGAAGATAGACATTTCTTCAAAGTTATAGCTCGTGGGTGGAGCAAAATGAAAGTGGGGTTTAAAAATTAGGCTAGAAGTAAAAGAAAAAGAGATGGTTAAGAAGTAAGAATTATTTAGAGGGGCTGACAAAGGTTAAAGTATTGCAGAATAAGGGAGTCTCACAGAACAAGAAAATGTGCAACTGCAGAGTGTTAAAGAGAAAATAAGGGAGTATCTGTATAATATACACGAGTTTAGAAAGATTGCTGTTAAACAACTGTTTTTTTATAGTAACTCCAGAGCACAAAAAACTTTTAGCATAACAGCTTAGGCAACAGAAAGTGTAAGGGGCTCTTGTCAAAGTAAGGAGGCCTTTAACGATAAGTAAATAAATAACAGATCTTGTAGAGGTATTAGAGATATCTCAGAAATTTTATGAAAATTTGTATAAAGCAGAGAAATTTGGAAATCAAGAAAAAGCACAAATGGAACTTTTTATGAAACACTTAAGTATGCTAAGGTTAATGATAGATGAGGCTTAACAAATAACAGTTAAGATAGGAAGAGGTGAGATAACAGTAAAGTATAATCAATCTGCAGGAAATTCTCCAAGAATAGATGGTATTCCTGTGGAAGTTTGGAACCTAGGAGGGAAGAAATTGATAAAGATCTGGAAAGTTTTCTTTAACAATATTATAGAAGGTGGAAAGTACCAACATCCTGGAAGAAAGTTATTGCGGCTGTAATACCTAAAGGTAATTAAGATATATAGGCTCATTTAAATTTTAAACCATGGTTACAAAGTGTTTGTGTCTACAAGTAGCTAAAGGAATGGCAAAGGTGTTGCCAACATTTGTATGTATGAATCAGTGTGGTTTTGTGGAGGGGAGGGAAACTTTTGACAGCATTAATAGAACAATCCAGAGGGAAACAGAATGCAAGAAAGTACCACTGTTGTTTATGGGCCTTGATGTATGTAGAGAAACCATTTGACAGAGTTAGCTGGGATTTTAAGTGTATGGCAATGGAAACATTTGCATTCCCTGTCCAGTAATAAGGTTAATTTGGAGGCTGTATGAAGGATTGGAGAAAAAATTAAAATGGGAGGGTTCCTTTCTGATATATTGTGTCTGAACAGTGGAACCAGGAGTGGTTATCCTCTTTCCCTTTTATTGTTTGTATTATATTTGGAGCCACTGACAAAGAAAATAAGGACTTCAGAAGTTCAAGGATATAAATTACATCGTAATTAAGAAAAGTTGCCTTTATTTGCAGACGGTATTATTTTGTACGTGATAATTACTAAATATTTTGCACTTCTCATGTCTGTGAAAGAAGTACTAAAAGTAATGTAAATCTAAATATTAGATGAACTGGCCATTTCTACTAAGTATAATGATTTCCTGTGACTGTAAAGTAATGTTTTTTCTTTTTATGGTGTTTATATAAAAACATGCATTAAAAACTCAGTATACTATATATATCAAAAAATTCCTCACCAACTCCTCCAGAGTCACACTGGCATATACATACCTGTTACATTTTCTACTGTATGCTTCACCAATTCTTACCAACATTCATACCTCCCTTATCACAAAATTAGGACTATTTTATAACAAAGTAACTAGATTTGCAGCTACTCTGCCATATAAACGTCATCACACCTCTGCTCTGACGTCATTAAACTGGCTTGAGCTGCCCAATTACCTGAAGTACACTAAATATCTGCTTGCCCAAAAAAATTATGTATAATCCTTTCCAATGGCCGTCTATCAGTAGCATTCTCAGACAGTACCTTCCTAACAACTAACCACCCTCTTCTGTCATCTGAGAAACAGCTTCTTGAAACCCATAAGCCTAAAAAAAAAAAAAAAACATAGGACGTAGTTTATACTCGTGCATAGTAGCCAAAAGGGCAGGGGCAGCACAGTGGTGTAGAGGTCAGCATTGTCACCTCACAGCAAGAGGTTCTCCAGTTTGATTCTCAGCTGGAGTGCCTTCTGTGTGGAGCCTGCATGTCCTTCCTGCATTTGTGTGGGTCTCCTCTGGGGGGGTCCGGTTTTCTACCACATTCCAAAGACATGCAGTAGGTGGATTTGACACTATAAACTGGCCCTAGTGTGAGTGTGTGCATGCGAGTGTTGTGTGTGGTGTACCCTCCGAGTAGGGTTGGGCCTTGGGCTAGCAGCCTTTGCCCATAAAACCTGTAACTGCTACAGAAACAATGAGCACTGAAAGGTGCTCATTGCCCAGTGTACCATATGATGTGTAAATAGGAAATTTAGTAGCCAAAACCTGGAGCAAAATCCCTATGGCCATTAAATCAAAACCTACAAATCTCATTTTTAAGCATACACTTAAAGAATACCTTCCCATCTCCAAGTTAAACTAACCCATTTATTTTCACCTTCCTATATTCCTTATCTTACACTCTGTCTCTTCCGTTTCTCTTCCTTACTGCTTTTTCCTTGCAATCTACTATACACCTACTGTATTTTTTACTGCTCTTAGTGCCTGCCGTTATTTCTCCCTTTCTTTCTTCTGTGTCATCTTCTTTAAATCTTCTTTTACCACCTTCTTCTCCACCTTCTTCTCACCTTTCCTAACCTGTAATATTCGTCTTACTGAGAGGTTTCTGTTTCTGCACCTCCTGTAACTTATTGCTACTGTTCTTTCCATAATATTCAAATATATTTACATATTTGTATATACATATGTATGTTTTTTGCCTGTCTCTGATGTAGTCGGTCTTTTTTTTCTGTTATTGATCTCATTTATGTAATTTATTTTAAGTTCTTTTACTACTAGTATGTTTCCAAGATCATGTATAAAATGTTTGTATTATGTCTTATGGAGATTTTTTTCCCTTGGCCTCTGCTGAAAATTAAATTTATGCCCAGTCAGACTTTCCCGGTAATCAAATGTGAAGTAAATAAAATAAATGTACAGTAAATAAGTTCATAAGTCACTTTAAAGTTGCAGATTGTAGATTAAATAAATGCATTCATTTATATTATAACATCAAGATATTTGGCTTATTGTTTAAGCTGACTGAATATGTATTTAAGTATTTACAAATATGAAGGTATCTTCAGAAGAAAATAAATGCAGTTTTATTTATGAAAACAGGTGGGAAAATAACAGCATATTATGTAGTGAGAATGTAGGAGGTTCCTTCTATATATAAACTGTAGCTCCATGCATGACACAGTGCAGGAGTTGGAGTAAATTTGTTTTTCACCAAATCATTTAACATCATTTTACAAAAGATATTGCATTGCCACCATGTCACTGAAAATTGGTACAAAGACTTGAAAAGTAGAGGCACCCAGATAAAAACCTATAATTAGTATAAAATGTGAATACCAAGTAGGACATAACTCTCCCCTCTTGTGGGACACTACTCAAAAAATGTTTAAAAGGCAGAATGTGACAAAAATACTGGAAAAATATAAGCACGTAATCAGAGACAGTGTAAAATCTGTAGACTTTAATGAACTGTATTGCAGAATTGTACTATTTTTATTTTTGCTTCATAAGAAGAGAGTTGTAAGATGGTGCCACTAGTATGTTGGTCACATAGTGGGATTTTCAGTGTACTAGACAGCTTCAAAAGTCACATGTGAAGATGGAATTCAAGCCTGATAATAGGGACATAATTCCCAAAAGAAGGGTGTCTGGTGCAGGGGTAAATCAGGCCTGAAAATAGGAACGTTCCTTCAAAATAGGAATAGTTGAGAGGTCTGATTACCACAGTAAACAGCCTAAATTAGTTTCCAACAGGGTGGCTGACACATTTGTTTGGGAACTTGTATTAAATCCATATAGTTACTGTGGAAAAAGGGGCAGTAAAAAGAAAAGGTGCATGATGCTTCTAAATAACCGGCTGACTAACAGAAGTTAACCTAGCAGAACCCACAGGGGGACTACATTGAAGTGAAGTTATGGTGCTGGACAGTCAGACGACAAAAGTAATGAACTGCAGCTACTAGGGCAGTAGGAGATCAGGATTGTGTATCAGTATCAGTGGCTAAAACAATAACTTTTGGCTGTTGTTAATATAAAAGGCTACCAGGTAATCGTTTTCAGACTGTAAGAGTGTGAAGACGCTATCCGGTTCGACTCTCAGCTAGAGTGTCTTCTGCGTGGAAACATGTGTGAATGGGCGTACCTTCGTTGAAGATTGTGCATTAGGGCTGGCAACTCAGCACGTAAAAATCAACTGCCAATCATTAGCGGACCGGAGTTCTGCTGTGGCGACCCCTAACTGGGAAAAGCCAAAAGACACAACAACAACAACAAGAGTGTGTTTACATTTAAAACATGTAAACGTGAACAATTGGCATTTAAATGGGAGTGCATTACGTGCTTTGGGTTGGTGGTGTGGCAGTGACTGAAACTAGCCATGCTACTGACAGGGAGAAGAAGGCATGACTTTCTTGGCCCACAGGCAGGACATCCAGAAGACTAATATAAGTCAGTAAATTGAATTATCTCATTAACACCTTTGGAGAGTGGAATATCACATGTCCAGCAGCCTATACTCATCTTGCATTCTAGAGCATTTTCTGAAAAGTAAACATAAACAGCTGTAATTATTTTGTGAACGATATATGCTATTAAAACTGTATAAATAGCAATGTTGTCAGTATGAACCATTTTTTACAGTGATAATAGTGCATTCATAGTCTTTTCCATAAATACTGTAATGTATTATAATGTACACAAACAAACCCCAAATTATATTTTATGTAAATTTTCACAAATAAATGTTCATATGTTGAAAAATATATAACCTAGACATTTATTAGAACATTTTTCTTAACCAGACATTTCACATGACAACAAGAAATTCCTCTGTAAGTGTATGTTTATTGAGGTATTTACAGAAGTACGAAAACATATGCTTAGTTTTATAATTAGCAAAACAAATAATAGCGGATACCTCTCAAGATGTGCAAGTTACAGTGCAAATATCAAAGTTAGTTTTGTTCAACAACATCTAAAATTTCACTTAATGTCATGCAACAGTTTGTAAGTCACTTGTTTTTTGAAGAGTTAAGTACATATGGAAATTATTTTCAGAATTATTAGCAAACTAGCAATATTTCCAGTATAGTGTGATGTAAACCTGCATTGACAGTGAAATGCGCTGCCTCCCACATTGGTGTTTCACACCCTAACACTCAATAATGTGTAGGTTTGTTGGTTATAAAAGTATGAACATAACTTTGAAAATATGAGTAATAAGTGGCAAACAAAGACTGATTTCTCCACTGCAGGACTAAACGTCTTGGTGTAATTTTGTTAATAACTCATTGCCTTTTGTAATACTGCGTATCATTAGCTGGTAAGTCACTTAGTCACTTAGTTAAGAAGGCAGACCCAAAAAAAGTTTTGGATGTCATAAGGCAGTATGGGTATGAACTGCAAGTATACAAAATGAGCAGTATAGACTTGAGTGACTTGTACTTCTCGTTTATGTATTGTCAGGTAGAATTGCACTGGACTAGCACCTTCTATGGAATGTATGACTTTATAACAGCATCCGATTTTAGTACAGTTTATTTACTGTAATGAGATGCAGAGATCTTTAATCTAGTTTTACTATTACAGTGTGGGCTTGTCTCTTCATCACTTGAATAATGTATGACATCATGGTGAGACCACCTTATAAATCAGAATTTGGGATTTTACCACTGGACTGAATCAGTCTGTGGGTTTGCAGATTCACCATGGAAGGTCTACATGGCCTTGTTCCAAATTTCTCAAAAATCTATGGCAAATCTGGTTAATATCTTTTTCTGCCCTACCATAATGTAAAGATAAAAACAGTGCTACAGTTTACAAGGAAGACTTTTTGCTCGTAATTCACAAGTCTGGCAAAAAAAAAAAAAAAAGAAAGAAAGAAAAGAGAAAAAATAATTAGAATTAGATAAGCTAAAATAGGGTGACAGGAGTACTACAACCACTGACAATATCCAGACATGTTTTGCTGGATTGGTCTGCTTCTCATATAATTTTGTAGCCAGTCTCCATCTCCTGTAGGAGTGCCGGATCTACTGTTCTCTTAACCTCTTAACTTCCCTGCAAATGCAAGGTTGGTAAGAAGAAAAGGTATCCTGGTTATAAAAATATAACTTTTTAATGTTTGATAATTAATGTAATTCCCTTTTTTTTTGTTTCATTAATAGGTTCATAGGTAGGTACTAGGCTATCGGCCCTGGGGCCTATACAAGCCCAGCTAAAAAGGTACCCTGGCTTTTTGCCACCCAAGAAAATTATTTTCCTGTGCCACTGTTGAGCAGAGCTACTGAGGTGATCCCCGGGGTGAATTTCCTATTTCCCATCCAATCATCAAGATTTTTCTTGAAGAGTGCTAATGAGGAGCTTTATTTGATATAGATAGGTAGTTTATTCCAGAGTATGGGAAGTCTCTGGGACAGGAATCTATCCCTCCGGCATGTTTTGTTTATTGTGGTGACAAGGTTTTGGTCCCTAGAGCGTGTAGCACAGAGGGACTGGGATTTCTTCAAGTGGAGCATGTCCAACAGCTCTAGGTTTGACATAGCTTTGTATGTTAGGCAGAGATCACCTCTGAGTAGGAGATATGCGACGGAGTAAAGCTGGAGTTTTTTGAGACGGTCTGCGTAGGGCATCTGTTTGAGGCTGGTAATCCTCTTTGTGAGGTATTTCTGCGGCCTTTCCAGTTGTTGTAGATGTCTTGTGAGGTACATACCAAAAGGGGCATTGTACTCTATAATGGGTCTAATGAGTGATGAGTAGAGGGGAACAATGACCTCTTTTTTTCTGGATGAGAAACCTTTTGTGATGAGGTGTGCCACGTAGTAGAAGGATTTCCTGACTACTGTGGTGATGTGATTATCAAAGGAGAGACTACTGTCCACCTGTGTCCCGAGGTCTGTTATCACACTTTCGGTGTTAAGTATACTACCGCCTATGTTGTAGTTCATGGGTACAGAGTTTTTACCAAAGGGGATGACAGTGCACTTTTTGGCATTGAGCTTGAGGCCATGGCTTTGACACCAGGCATCTGTCTCAGTGAGGCCCTTTTGTAGGATGTCCACATTGTTAGGAGTTTCGATTATGGCTTCTAGTTTGCAGTCATCTGCGAACTTCGTTAGCCAAAGACCTTCTGTGTTAGCCTGTACTTCAGAGAAGTAGATACCAAACAGGAGAGGACCCAGGACTGAACCCTGTGGTACTCCACTTGTCACTGGTCTGAAGTCAGATTTGGAGTCTGCTACTTTCACAGTGTGGGTTCTGTCATTGAGCCAGTTGGCAACCAATCTTGTGACATAGGGATTTATACCTAGTTTAGTGAGTTTATCTATAATTCCAGAGTGGGGGATGGTGTCAAAAGCCTTGGCAAGAGCTAGATAGGCTGTGTGAACCACCTTACCCTTGTCTATGGCTTTGGTGACTGCTTCAAAGAAGTCTGTCAGATTTAGGAGATGTGATCTGCCTTTTACAAACTGGAACTGGGTGGGGTCCAGAGTTTGGAGATTACCAATGTCTTTGTTTATAAGTTCCATGATGATACATTCCATGGCCTTGCAGACCAGGCTCATCAGGCTAATGGGGCGGTAGTTCCTGGGGTCTGTGGTGGCTCCCCCCTTGTGGAGCGGGATAACCGGCGCTGTGCACCATTCAGCAGGCACAAAGCCTGAGGTGAGGCTATGATTGAACATGGTACTTGGGGGGGGGGGGTGCCAGTTTGTTCTGTAGTTCATGTAGAACGCAGCCTGGGATGTTGTCTGGTCCCATGGATGCTGTGTTCTTGTCTTTGGAGAGTGTGGTTTTTACTTGTGCAGCTGTGATTACATGAACTTTGCATTCTTCCAGTATAGAGATGGGCTCTTTAGGGGGTGAGGGGGGGGTAAAGTTAGCACTGAACCTATCTGCCAGGATGTTGGCAATATCAGTTGGGTCTGTATATTTAGTGCCATTGTGCTGTAACTCAGAGCAGATCTGAGTGTTGCCATTGAGATTCTTGGCATAGCTATAGAATGCTTTGTGGTGGTCTTTAGAATCAGTGGCGATTTTGTTTTCCTAACTAGCTTTGGAGGATTTTATCAGGGATTGCAGCTTCTTACTGAGGCTGACCACAGAGCTCCTCCACTCATGGGATTTTACTCTCTTTTGCAACAGTTTCTTCCTTCTGTTTTACAGTTTGTTTATGGCAGGGGACCACCAGATTGGCTTCCTTTTTTTGGAGGATAGCGTCTCAGTTCTGTTTGGGATAGCACGATCCATGCACTCATATAAGTGCTTATAAAGTGCAATTGTGTAGGATTCAGTAATCGTAACTGTACTGTCCATCTGCATGGGTGTCATGAAGTTCATCACTTCTGTCTTAAGAAGCATGAAGTTGGCTTTGGAGAATTTTTTTACCATGGTTTCCTTAATGGGGGGTGGGGGCAGGATGTGGATATCTAGGGTAATTAGCTTATGGTTGGATCGGACCAATGAGCCATTGACTTCAGGTGTGGAACACCGGTCACTCATGTTGGTAATGACTAGATCTAGGATATTGTTGCCCCTGGTGGGGGTGTGGATAAGTTGATCCAGGGCATTGGAGTTTATGAATTCCAGAAAGCGTTGAGCAAAGGAATTGGTACATGAGTAGTTTTCCCAGTTAATGGTGGGGTAGTTGAAATCTCCCATTATTAGGGTGTTTGAACCCTAATATTTTCCAGTACATCAAGAAAAGAGGAGTGGAAATCCTGGGGCATGGTGGGTGATCTGTAGCAAGCTACAATTTGGATTGCAGTTTTGCCCAGAGTTAGTTGCACTTGGATAACCTTGGCTGCATTATGCTGAGCAACTAGCCTGGAGGTGTGGATATCCTTAATGAATATGGACACACCTCCGCCTTTGGTGTTCCGGTCCAGGTTGCATGGCCGAAAAGTGTGGTATGAGTTATAGCCTGGTAGTGCAGGGGTGCTCCCTGGAGCCTTGAACCAGGTCTCCGTCACTACACAGATATCAATGTTCTCCATTTTAAGGAGTGCCTCGAGTGAGTGCATTTTGAGATTTAGACTTCTAGCATTGAGTAGCATCACCCTCAGTTTTTGCTTGCCTGTTCCTGTTACGGTGGTGAATTTGTCATTTGAACCTTGCCTAAAAAAGGCACTGTAGGGATGGCAAGAAACTTAGCCAGTATCTGGAATCCCAGGGGTGACAGATGCACGCCATCTCTGGCAAAGCATCGTGTTCTGTCGACCATGTCATCCCAGGCAGACAGATACTGGATCCCTTTAGAATGGCACCAGAAGCTTAGCCAATTGTTGTAAGTCCATCATTTTGTCCTTGTACTGCGGCATCATTCTGGGAGATGGCAGAATGCTATTCAGGGCTAGGGTCATACCTGCCCGGGCTACAAGATCGGAGAGCACTTCCATGTCTCTTTTCATGTAGTCCAAAGAGGTACGTCTCAGGTCGTTCACACCAACATGGACAATGACAGAGTCATATTTGTACTTGTTGTGGAGTGACCTGAGTGCGTGGGTTATGTGGTGGATCCTGGCACCCGACAGGCAGCTGACAGTAACCTTCTCCTTGTTTAGCCTGGTGAGTGGGACATCAGTGTGCCTGACTATAGAGTCACCTATGACTAGTGTGTTGGGTACATTGTTTTGCCTTATTGGCTGTGGTTGAGTGGCACACTGAGTCTGCGGACTATGTGTCATTTGGGTTGTGTTGAGGGGTGGAGGTTGCTTGCATTTCTGCTTTGGAGGTCTCTGTTGCTTGAGCAGATTATTATTGAGAGCCTCCATGAATGTTTTTGTGTTTCTATGTGTGGATTTTGGTGGTGTAGATTTAGTGAGACTATGTGATGAGTGTGGTGTGGTGCAAGTGTTTACCTTCTCCTCTTGACTGTCAAGTTCAGTCTTGATTGGAGAGAGCTTTACCTCCAGTTTGGCTAGATAAGTGCATCTCTCACAGGTTGTAGTGTTGGGTGGTAGGAGGAGAGGGTTGTCTGTGTACATGAGGCAATTTCAACATTGCCCCAAGATGCCCAGATTCATCAGATAGACAGGAGAGAACACTGGGAGCTGACCCTTGGACATGCCTGAATAAAAATCTATTTTCCTCTAGATAAGTGTGGAAAGTGAGTACAAGAGGTGTTTTTCTTTAAGCAAGTGAGGAAAGTAAGTACCAAAACTGTTTTCCTCTAGGTAATGAGGAAGGTTGAGTGCTGTAGTATTTAGTAGTTTATTTAGTGCTTACAAGTTCTGAATAAGTGCTGATCACGAATAAGCAAATTCAAGAGCTAAAACTAAGAATCTGTATCTGGACTAAACTAGTTACAGGAAAGGGGGGAAACAAGTGCAAATGCGGGCTTTTAAATCAGAATGTTGAGAGAGATGGAAAAACTGCCCAAATGGCCATTAACTACAATTTCTGGGCCAGAAGCACTCCTTATGTGGTAGATAGGTTACCTAGTGCTTACCACTCCCTCTGATAAGCCAGAATGCTTCCCTCCAACACAGAAAGATTGGGGGGGGGGGGATCAGAAGCTTACATACAGTCCTGGATACAGCAAATCTGAATCTGGACTACACTAGTTACAGGAAAGGTATTTTTTTTTTATATATTTACAGAAAAGTAGCTAAAACAGAAGTAAAAACAATTCAAATGCAGTGCAAGCTAGCGCACTTGAGTATGTAGCAATGTTAGACCAAACAGTTTTAAAAATGCAATTAAATTAAAAATGACTAAAAACAAGTGCAGAAGGAGTCTATTAGGTAGAATGAGGTAAAAAGATGTGAGTGTCCCAGATCAAATCTACATTGGAGGCGGGCAACTGCAAAAGCCTCCAAATTTAAACAACACAGGAATAGGAAGGGTGGGTATGGGAAAACCAACACCTTCAGCAGAGATATGAAAAACTATAGAGTGAAGCAAAAATAACAGTGCACAACTCTGAAGTCAGCCAGCAATGATATAAAATTAGTCAAACAATTACCAGTACACAACGCTGAAGTGCCAGAAAAATATACTCAGCTCTGTATATCTCCAGATAGTTTGAAGGGCAGTCTGTCAGGACACAGGAAGGCTCCAGCAATGATATGCCTTTTCCATTTCATGGAACAAAAAAACACTAAATGTGCTCCAGACATTGTGAGTTATTTTGCAGTCTGAGGTCGTGGAGGAGCTTGCTAATATAGAGAGAGAGTTATACTGATGCAAACCTTCTACTGTATGTGTCTGCTGAGTCAGTGGGCAGGTTTGATAATTTGGAGAGGGAGGTTGTTCTAGAGAAGGGGGAGATTTTGCTTGACAAATTAATGCTTTTTCTAGTTTTATTTATTTATTTATTTATTGGGGTAGATTTAGGTGTCTGGGCATAGTGTTAGCAGGACTGTTTGATTTACTGGGGTAAAAGAGTTCTTGGAATATTGGATCACTTATTGCAAAAGTAGTACTTCACCAATTTTCAGACTGGTTAATACAGAAATTTCAGGCAGACGTTAGTGAGAGTACATCTTAAATTATAGACCTGATTCCAAAAGACTTGCTATCAGTCTAAGTGACCCCCTTCACTGGCAGCAGGTGTTTTGGCATCTGGTCCCTGGTGTAAGCTTGTTTATAGATGGGCTTTATACCAACGTAAGTCACTTATACTGAGAGCAACTCTTTTGGAATTAGGGTAGACTTGCACTGAGAACAAATCGTTTTGGAATCGGACCGAATATTTTCTTTATGTTGCTGACTTCTGGTACTGTATATCATGGCCTCTGGTGTTTTGGCTGACAGATGGGATGTTTTGCTGTTAAAACAAGCTTGTAAATAATAAGGGAAAAAAAACACTGAATTAACAACCTTATCTCTCAACTGTACAGATTTTTGCCTCATATTTTCAGTCTGTTCTTCATAAAATTTGTGGTTTTCTGGTAAATTGCTAATGATTGAAGTCATTAAATAATGACATACATTTGAGTTTCAGACTTAATATACTTCAGAAAATGCATCCTAACACAAATCATATTATTCTAGCAACTTTCTAAGTTTATAAGAGCAATATCTAAAATCTGTCCCTATTTTTGTGCTTTTGTCCTCCCATTATTTTAGACTTTGTTCAGATTTATTATGTTAAGGGATTGAGAGGTAATCTCACACTGGCTTGGTGGCACTCCATGTACTGGACTGTGTGCTTCTGGGTCACGTATCACATCTTGATAATGTGAATTGGCAGAATATTTTCATTTCCTCCCCAAAGCAAGTAAAATACTTAAAATACTTGCATGTGAACCCCATGAGTGAGAAACAGGTGAAACTGTAAAAAAAAAATCAAAAAAAAAAATCTATGTTTTCCTTAAGAATAAACCTCACCACCAAGTATTCCAAAAGGTTAGTCATTGTTTTTAGCTTTGGAGCTGTACAGCTAATAGCAGAATTCTAGCCATGTTGCAAGTAGCGCAGGTAAGAAGCAGCACATACAGTGAATACAGTAAATGCTGCCTAGTAGCACAGGTAATAAGCAGTGCATGCAGTAAATGCTGCCTAGTATCGCAGGTAAGAAGCAGTGAATACAGTAAATGCTGCCTGGTAGCACAGGTACGAAGCAGCGGATGCAGTAAATGCTGCCTAGCAGCGCAGGTAAGAAACAGTGCGTACAGTAAATGCTGCAAGTAGTGCAGGTAAGAAGCAGCGCATGCAGTAAATGCTGCCTAGTAACACAGGTATGAAGCAGCGCATGCAGTAAATGCTACCTAGCAGCGCAGGTAAGAAACAGTGCATACAGTAAATGCTGCAAGTAGTGCAGGTAAAAAGCAGTGCATACAGTAAATGCTGCCTAGTAGCACAGGTAAGAAGCAGCACATACAGTAAATGCTGCTTAGTAGCGCAGGTAAGAAGCAGTGAATACAGTAAATGCTGCCTAGTAGCGCAGGTAAGAAGCAGTGAATACAGTAAATGCTGCCTAGTAGCACAGGTAAGAAGCAGCACATACAGTAAATGCTGCCTAGTAGTGCAGGTAAGAAGCAGTGAATACAGTAAATGCTGCCTAGTAGCGCAGGTACGAAGCAGTGAATACAGTAAATGCTGCCTAGTAGCGCAGGTAAGAAGCAGCACATACAGTAAATGCTGCCTAGTAGCGCAGGTAAGAAGCAGCACATACAGTAAATGCTGCCTAGTAGCGCAGGTAAGAAGCAGTGAATACAGTAAATGCTGCCTAGTAGCACAGGTAAGAAGCAGCACATACAGTAAATGCTGCCTAGTAGTGCAGGTAAGAAGCAGTGAATACAGTAAATGCTGCCTAGTAGCGCAGGTACGAAGCAGTGAATACAGTAAATGCTGCCTAGTAGCGCAGGTACGAAGCAGTGAATACAGTAAATGCTGCCTAGTAGCGCAGGTAAGAAGCAGTGAATACAGTAAATGCTGCCTAGTAGCGCAGGTACGAAGCAGTGAATACAGTAAATGCTGCCTAGTAGCGCAGGTAAGAAACAGTGAATACAGTAAATGCTGCCTAGTAGCACAGATAAGAAGCAGTGAATACAGTAATTGCTGCCTAAGTCTTTAATATGCAGCAGTATCACTGTGTAATTATATATTTTATAGACATTACTTCCATGGCATGCATTTCTTCATAAAACTGCCACTACATGAGCCAGCACCTTCGGATAGGAGGATAATGCCCTGAACAGGGCTCAAGCAACCTGGGTTTGATTAGTGGTTCAGGCATCTGAGGCACTGGCAGGGTAAGATGGGCATGCCTGTCCCAAGGGACAGGCATGTTCATCTGAATTCTGTCTGAGGTGAGGCATGGTCCATAAAGAAGGAAGTAGCCCTAGGATAATTCTGGGATGGATGTAAGGAAGGGGGAAAAGACAAGAGAGTAGGTCATAATATAAAAAAAATCCCTCCCCCTTGTGGAAGCAGTTGGTAACGAGACTCCCAGGGCACCCTTAGGTTGCAAGCTGACCCCAGGGCAAAAAGTGGTGTTAGTTTGTAGGATGCAGGGGCACTGGGGTGGAGATCAGAAAGTATGATGTGGGGGGACAAAACAATAAAATACAATTTCCAGTAATTATGAAATTATTCAGTCTAATCCTCCAAACACATGCGTGCAGGCCCACACACACACACACACACACACACACACACACACACACACACACACACACACACACACACACACACACACACACTTTTGTTTGAAGAGGAGTCCGTATTACTCGTTTTATTCATATTCACGCTCATAGTGAATAGTACTAAACTAATAAGGTCTGCATGTTCTTGTAGACCCAAGGAAAGGCATATGATTGCATACCCTGGAATGTTTTCTGTTAGGTGGTACAGCAGTGCAGGGTCCCTGGGCCATGGCTGTGTATATTTGGGAAGTGAGAGTTGGGGTCACATTCCTGGTGCCTGTGTATTTTAAGTGAGTGTTGGGGCCACATTCTTGGTGCCTGTGTATTTTAAGTGAGAGTTGGGGCCTGTGTATATTTGTGGATTGAGAGCTGGGGCCACATTCTTGGTGCCTGTGTATTTGGTTAGTGAGAGTTGGGGCCACGTTCTTGGTGCCTGTATATTTGGGAAGTGAAAGTTGGGGCCACATTCTTGGTGCCTGTGTATTTGGTAAGTGAGAGTCAGGGCCACATTCTTGGTGATAAGGCACATAAAATTACAGTACCTATAAGGCTTTTGTGGGGGTGTAGCCTTTCTTCCTTCCTGTTTGCAGTTTTCTTGGTCGGGATGTCAAGTCGAAGCTGAGGCTTAGAGAACATCCAGAATAGGGACATTACTGCTTCATCTTTTTGTTTCCCAGAAGATGATGTCCTCTTGATGCCTTTTGACATTGATCTCTGCATGCATTGAAGTGGTTCAGTATTGCATATGGAGAGATTAGAAAAAAAAAATTAGCATCTCAAATTAGCAGTCATGATTTTTCATGGAAAAAAGTTGACTAATCTGTGCATATGATGGTGGATGAGCTGCCTTGTGTGGGAATGTCTGAATACCTTTGGGTCTTATTCATACATAAAGACAGAAGGAGTCAGGAGACTAATAGCAAACACATGCAGCAGCACCTGTACAGGAGCTGTTATACCAATCTGTGCTGGGGAAGCTGAGTCATTGCATGAAACCATCAGTTTACTGATTAGTCTTTGTCCCCACCCTTCCCTACAGCCATGAGTTTGGGTATTTATCAAAACAAGAGATTTCATGTGCAGGCTGTGCAAGTGAGTGTCCTTCACAGAGCTTCTGGGCTTATTGTGAATGACAGAGTAGGATGTAAAGCCACACTGCTCTACAGGATATAGACAAGTCATTACTTCACAGAGCTTCTGGGTTCACTCTGTATGATAGAGTAGGATGTAAAGCCACACTGCTCTACAGGGTATAGACAAGTCATTACTTCACAGAGCTTCTGGGTTCACTCTGTATGGTAGAGTAGGATGTAAAGCCACACTGCTCCATAGGGTATAGACAAGTCATTACTTCACAGAGCTTCTGTGCTCACTCTGTATGATAGAGTAAGGTAGACAGCCACGCTGCTCCACTGGATATAAACAAGTCATTAGAGATGGTATGAGCATATAGTAAGGATACCCCCTGTGCTCATTTGATGAAAGATATACAAGCACAGTCCCCTGGGAGGAGGCCAGACTCATGGCATACTGGAGAGATTATGGTAGTGAGTCTGCCTTGAAATGTCTGTGTATCCAGCTGGATGTACTGGAGACTGTTGTTGAGGACAGAATAATCTGATCAGGGTTTGCAATTTTCAACGTGTTAAGACTGCAGCCCTTAACAGAAGAAGTTAAGAAAATCAATGGATTTTTCCTTTTATTTTATTTATTTGTCAACTAGGGCAGAGTACGGATTCAAACAAACCCTTTTTAGACTCAGCATGGAAGCACTCTGTTGTTAAGTGACCTCATCAGAGTAAAACAGTAGACAAGTGAATGCTGAGAGAATCGAACACCAGACTCCAGGAAGCAGCTTATCAATAGCTCATAGCATTAATCATCTGTGTTGACTGCCAGACCATGGATCTCAGCAAGTAAAGGCTGTGTGGCTGAAATAAAATCCCAGATTCATTATTTTACAAGAAAAGGCTTTTAGGCTTTTGTTTTATGCTATTATTATTATTATTATTATTATTATTATTATTAACTGGGTAAACTTATGAGGCCATAGGCCTTTTTCAAGAATGATCCACAGCAGTGATTTGGTAAATGATTTGCTTAGTGTCACACCAAAGGCAAATGGAAACAGTTAGTAAAACCCTGGCTGTACATATTGCTACTTTTATGACACACTGTTAAATCATGTAACATGGCTGAGGAAAGAAACGTGTGCTAGACACACAGCTTGTTGTATTTGCATGCCACAGTTTCCCCCTGGCATCCCCAACATTTAATGTAGGAGCAGGCGTTACCCTCCACCCAGGAAATGGTGACCTGGCCATCAAACACCTTCTTCACTGCCTTGACTGTCTCTTCTTCTGTTTGAATGCTAATTTAACCCTGTCAGAAGCAGAACACCTGGACCCTTCCAATGCCATTTGACTGTATAAGCTTAGCCATTTTTGAAGAGTGACTTCATGGGTAAACACTAAAGAGATGCCCTTAGTAGAAGGCCAGACTGGGTCAGTGATATAAATGAGAAGGATGCCAATGTAAGGAGGGGAACTGCGTTGGTCTTTATGTTGCAAGATAACGTGGACAACAAATGAAGGCAATGCTAGGCAGGACTCATTTTCAGAGTGAACTCTGCTACCAGGTAAGTGTAAAGGTGACATTTTACTATAACTGAGTGCATAAGATGATTGATTGAGAAAACGAAGTGGAGAATTTGCAGGTATTAGCTATGCAGTATGAGAAAAAGAAGTGAAGAGTTTGTGGATAGTAGCAATGTGGTATCTAGGAGGGGGAGAAGCAGATCTGAGAGAGTAAAGATAAAGCAAAATGCATGGTTGGTCCAATAGAGAAGAATAAAATAATGGTACAGGGGGAGAGTTCCCATCTGTGACAATAGCAACC
Source organism: Protopterus annectens (assembly GCF_019279795.1). Lineage (NCBI taxonomy): Eukaryota > Metazoa > Chordata > Ceratodontiformes > Protopteridae > Protopterus > Protopterus annectens. The sequence goes on from NC_056733.1 coordinate 596,923,087, forward strand.
TGGTTTTCACTAGTGAGCCCAGAGGACTGGTGGGGGTTCAGTTTTGAACCAAGGCTTTAGGGGCTGTCTGAAGGTTACTGTTTTCACTAAGTCCCATAGTGAAGGTCGGGGTACCTATTATAGAAGCCAGCTGAGCAGTAGGGACCATGCATTTAAATTTACAAGGGTTGAGAGTTATAAAACAGATAATTAAAAATACTGAGTTTCACCAGGATAGTGAGTACAGGATTGGTTTCCTTTCCACTGCAATACAGATATCAAGGAAAGTGGCATTTGAATATCACGGATGATTTTCTGTGAGTAGTAGGGACTGAAAGAAAAGAAAGAAGGAAGGAAAATGGAGGCCAGGAGCAGGCAGGGGCTTTGGATAGAAACAGTGACATACAAAGTTACTAGAATATAAACAATAACAGCTAGTAAAATCAGTTCAGAACAGAACATTAGGGATGCATACAGTGAAAATTCAATCATCATGAGCAGTAAAATCAATCCAGAAAAGAGAGAACAGCTGAGGCAAACATAATGAAAAGTTCCCTTATTTACGGGAAAGCTTTGTTAACAGATGAAGGGGAAAGAGAGAGATAGGGTTTGTTGTAACATGCGATCCATGTATAAATAATGGTTGAATTCCAGTGAGTAACGGGATGTGAAGTGAAAATCTAATTAATGAAGAGGGTGGTCTTGTGCAAGCATGTAATTTGGATGTAGTCTAAAAGAATTATTTCAGATGCAGGAGGGTGCTGTGTTCAAAAACTGGGAGCAGAGGAGTGCAGACACCAGGAACCAGGTAGGCAATGGAACATGTCCTGCCGGAGTGAAAGTGGACTAAAATGAAGGAATGAGATTTAGTGGACACATTTATATGATCTGCATTAGTTGTGCTAATAAGTTTAAATTAAATGTTATATATCCTGTTGTAAGCATTTTGCTCTTGTTATTATCACAAGTTATATTTGAAGGACATTTTAGTGCATGACAGTGCATTTGTTTAAATAAAGACATCGCAGTTTTCCTAGCAGTCCTGTAATCCAATAAGCAGATTTTTCCTTTACAATACAAAATTCTGGTAGTGTCTATCTCTGTGAGAAGTAAATTACTTCACATTTCAGAGCTCGGTTTCTTGAAAGCCTTTTGATGCAATTCTGACACACAGCACATCAGCAGAACAAAAAGAGTAAAGTGAGTTTAATTTGAAGAAGCTGTTCATCAAATTCCTTCACTGTTTCTCCAGAGTGATAAAGTACGAGGTGTTCTTTCTTCTTAGGAAAACTTTCTCTATAATTATTGGCTTTTATTTTACACACTATAATAACTACTAGTGTCCTTAGCCAGGTTGTGTTAAATTCATGACTGCTAAACAGTGCACAACATGTGCTGTTTGACTCTGAAATGAATGGGGGGGGAACCTTCACACTGATCATGTGATCAAAACAAGCATAATCCCTAGAAACCACTTAGTTTGCGTTACTGTGTCTCTGACAGCGCCTTGCATATGAAAGGAGATAAAGTGAGAGATTTTTTTTTTCTGTCATTGGGTGGGGGTGGAGTTGTAGGCTGTGGGGGTGGGGGCTGGCTGTTTCAGGCTGGAGTTGTGAATGAAATCTGTGGAGAAGGAAGCTGCTTTTAGTTTGTCATCAAACATGCATGCATTTTGATGCTTAATAGGTAAAATATACTTTTTAAAGTTTTTCTCATGATTTTTAAATAATTGCTAACTATTATTTTACCAAGTTATGTAGATAATAACAGAGCAATGTTCTGCTTATCTTTTCAGTAGTTACTGTATCGTAATTTCAGTCTGATACAGTTTTTACCAGTTTGTCTTACAGTTTTATTTCTTGACTTTGCTGGAAAACAAAATTGTTTGAATCAGCTGTGGATTTTAAAGTATGTGATTGTTTTGGCTTCATTTGCAGAAAAAAGCAGAAGCAGCCCATAAGATACTGGAAGGCCTTGGTCCCCAACTAGAGCTGGTAAGTTTTTTCTTTTTTTTTTTCAGGAAGTAGACCAGGAGATGTATTTCAAATCATATTACGTTATCAAGCTTCTGTGTGTGTGTGTGTCTGTATCTGTTTGTGTGTGGTTAACACTGACATATATTTCAGATGTCAAAGTGGAACATTTCTCACTAAAATGTGAGAATTTTGTAGACCAGTCCTCCCCATTACCAGGCAGTTGACTTCACTTCTTTGTTGTTTGTTTACTTGTTTATTTATTTCCTTTGTCAGCTGGGTTGATGGGCTATTCCATGGACCTTTTTCAATCACAACTTAGGCACAGGTACTATTTGCAGAGTATTAGACAACATGAATATGCAAAAGTCAGTCACAGGAAGTTAATTCCAATTATAGATGTGAAAATATATTTCTCATATGATTTCATACAATTTATAGCTTTGAAATAAACCGATTAAAAAGTAATAGCATATGCATTTAAGAAACTGTGCATACATTTATAAAAATATAATTATGCCTGCATAATTAGCTGATATTAATTAGGAAGGTACACTTTTATTCATTTTATAGATGTTTCAGAACTCTTGCCAAACTAAATATAATATTATAAAGACTTCACAGGCCTGATGTTGAAGTACAGTTGGTGTCTGTTGTGTGATATTAATTGGGGTAGTGCAGTGATCGTCAGACACCTTGTGTATTTGGTCTCAAATATCAGTATGTTTGCATTTTCTATTTTTTCCTCCTAGAGGGCACAGTTGACCAGAAAAGGGGGACAAGCAAGGTGTGTGTGTGTGTGTGTCTGTCTGTACACTCCCCTTTGTGCACATGTATATGTATATGCCCATGCTGAGTAATCAAGTGAGCTGAAGTTCAAAAATGAGAAAGTTGCTGTACCAGTCATTGGAACATCCACTGAGCTGGGGACATGTTGGATTTAAAGGTTCAGCAATTCAGATGTCTAGAGCTGTGGGAGCATGACATGGATCTCCTCCTTTGCTGAATTTTCTCTAATGACAACATCTGGGGTCAGTAGTAACACTGGTTTAACACAAGCATTTCCCCATGTTAAACTTTTGACAGTGTCATAAAGTTGGGTGTTTTTTTATTAGAACATTACCCCACCAGATGCGCAGTAGCAAGGACCGCCCAAACCCTGCCCAGCACTTTGCTCATTAAGTTTATTTTGAAAAGTGCTTTGAATAAACATGGGAAAAACCATCCTCAGAAAGATGAGTATGCTAAACATTGTAATTATTTCAATACAAAACCTTTTCTCCCTTATTTGCTGGTATCAGGATTTGCAATTTGCAGTGATCAAAAGCTTCGATAAATTACATCTTAGACTAAATAATTTGGCAGAACATGTATTTACAAATGCTGTACCGATCCAAACAGATTTACCTATTCAAACGAGCACAGACTATACTGCATTTATACAAAAGTATTACACTATTACGCTGAGAATTACAATTCTTTAAAGGGGAGGGGTATGAACACATAATATGCTGCACGTCTAAAAACTATTACACATACTTAAAATTCATATTTTGTAAAGGTGCGGGATGTGGGTTTCTGGGTAGTCTTTTTTTATTGCATTTATTGTATGTATTTATTGTCCCACTGTCACAGAATATTGGTTGTTGCTTTATCTCCAGAAAAATGCTTAAAGAAAGGTGGGGGGTGCAGGGGGGGGCTTGCCCCCCTGCAAAAGCAATTACTGCACAACATTAAATGAAAGAAAGTTGGGGGGGTACATGGGTTATGGGCATGGACTGCAAAATGGGAACTTGGGGATACTGCGTGCATACTGCCCTTCTGACCCACTTCTTACCCTACAACACAGTATGTGGTTAAGTACAAAGTGACAAAGCAAGTCAGACATGCGGTGCTTTCGACGGTCCCCTTGTAAATGTAGAAAATGAGGACAAGCTTATTTAATCTCTGTTTTACATATCGCATACTAAAAGCTGTAGTAACTCTAATTAAAGATAATATAAAAAGCATGAAGCCTATGCTGAAAATGGTCAGAAAGTGAACATTCACAATTGAAATTCACTATGTCATAGGTTCATAGGTTGGTACTAGGCTATCAGCCCTAGGGCCTATACAAGCCTAGCCATAACAATTCCCTGGCTATTTCTTCCCACATTATTTACTTTCCTGGACCCCTGTATAGCAGGGTGACTGACGTGATCCCTGGGGTGAATTTCCTTTCTCCCATCCAATCGTCAAGGTTCCTCTTGAAGAGGTCCAAAGAGGCACTCTGCTTGACATGTATGGGCAATCTATTCCAGAGTCTGGGGAGTCTCTGGGTCAGGAACCTATCCCTCCAGCATGTTTTGTTTATTGTGATGACAAGGTTTAGATCCCTGGAGCGTGTAGCTCTGAGGGATTGGGATTTCTTTAAGTGTAGCATGTCCAACAGCTCTGGGTTTGACATGGCCTTGTATGTTAAGCAGAGATCGCCTCTGAGTAGACGATATGCGACAGAGTATAGCTGGAGTTTTTAAGGCGGTCAGCGTAGGGCATCTGCTTTAGGCCTGTGATTCTTTTAGTGAGGTATTTCTGAGGCCTTTCCAGTTGTTGCAGATGTCTTGAGAGGTACATACCAAATGGGGCGTTGTATTCTATAATGGGTCTGATGAGGGATGAGTACAGTGGGACAATGACCTCCTTTTTTCTGGATGAAAAGCCCTTCGTGATAAGGTGTGCCACATAGAAGGATTTCCTGACTGTTGTGGCGATGTGGTTATCGAAGGTGAGACCACTGTCCACCTGTGTCCCTAAGTCTCTTATCACACTTTCTTTGTTTAGTGTACTGCCACCTATATGGTAATTCATGGATACATGTTTTTTCCCAAAGGGGATAACAATACACTTCTTGGCATTGAGCTTGAGCCCATGGCTCTGGCACCAAGCATCTGTTTCTGTAAGGCCCTTTTGTATCCACATCATTTGGGGATTCAATAATGGCTCCCAGTTTGCAGTCATCTGCAAACTTTGTTAGCCAGAGTCCCTTAGTGTTGACCTGTATAATCTGCATGACTTGTCACTCAGCCCTGTCAGTTATGTAGGTCACACCCATTCCTGCATGGAAATCGCAGTGGGGTAATGTTCTAATACAAAGCCAGTTGGGGATCATGTAAATACGTGGAAAGATTGTAGACCAGTTTGTTGTTGCCCTAGCCAGCCCAGCGCACTACCAGTGACGGTCACATTCTCTACTTCTGTGTGGGATTTCGATAGTATTCGCAGAGGAGTCTGTGGGAACTTGTCTGACAGATTTCTGTCTTTACCTAATCCCAGTTGTTTTTAATTAGTTAATTACCTTGTTCTGGGTGGAAAAGTTTGTTCACTCAGCTTGACTTTGGGTAAAGTAAGTTTTTACCATCTTGGGATGACAGGCATGTGTACATATTTTCCTGCATCAAACTGGAGTTGAACCTGGTTCCCTGATGTTGTACTGTTCAGGTAATGCATCATGCTGCTTCTTTTTTAATCACAGCAAAAGAAAAAAAGTTGTTTGACTGGTACCATTTAAGATTTGTGTGTGCAATAAATCTCAGCAAGCTTGAATTTACACAAAGAAGGCATGGGGAGATGTAAAGAGATTGGTTCTGACTGGCATTTACTTGTTTGGGCTGTTCAGTGCTTGTCAGTGTTAGTAACCGGTGGTATGTTTGGGCTGGTTAGTGCTTGTCATTATTAGTGACCACTAATATACCTGTTTGGACTGGTTATTGCTTGTCGATGGTAGAGACTGGTAGTGTAGTATACTACTTCCTGTTTGGAGATTATTTGACTTTACAGAAGCAGAATAAAGAGCAATTTACTGAATTGTATGATTTGGAGCATAAAAGATATAATACAGAGAGAAATTTTAAATTTACAAAACTAGAATAATAATGAGCTTAATTTAAAGTCTAAAAGACAAAATGCAAGAGAAATCAAGGATTTTTCCTAAAAAACAGTTTGATGTGTGCATCTGAATGTTAAAACAGTGCTGTAATCTGATTATTTTTACAGAAGATTTTTACACTGGAAGTTTGCAGGAATTGTTTTGCAAGTCAGAACTGAATGACTTTTATATTTTAGCATGCCAGAGGATTTAGTATTTGTTAAAAAGTCTGAACTCAGCCACTGATGATGACATGAAGGGCCTTTTGCAGTTCTGTGCTAACTTGAATTATTCTATATTTGTTTGTTTGTGTCTTTCGGCTTTTCCTGGTTAGGGGTCGCCACAGCGGAACTCCGGTCCGATAATTATTCTATATCCTCTGCTTATTTCCCCTCTTGTTGGTTCGGGCAGATGAACGAACAGTGCCAGAGGGGCCATTTTTACAGCTGTGACTAGTTACAGTACAAGTAAATAGAGCTACAGATATGTGGAACCATATTTAAATGATATTTAAATTAAACAAAGAGAAACACAGTTGTTCAATGGTTACTTTTGGAGCCTCATTACACTCTGTGCTTTAGCATGGTTTCCAGCAAGGGTGCCTTCTCTGCAGAGTTTATATGTCCTCACTGTGTCTGCATGGATTTTTACTGGGGTCTCTGGACTCCTTTCCTATGTCAAATTCGGGTCTATATTGTATTGTCAAATGGCATTACAACGAATGCTGTTTCAATGACAAATGTAGAGCAAAATCCATAAAAAGTGAAAGCTCAGGTCAGCTATTATCTTTCCTAGGGAAAAAATCACTTGGCCTGAGTCGTGACATTGCCCTTTACCCCACTGCATGCAATCTCGGAGTTGGTATATTTAGTTGGGGGGGTGTGTGGGGGAATGTTTTTACTGGTGTGCTGTGTCTTGTTGGTGACCTGGGGTTTCGCTGTTTCCAGATTTCGTTCTGTATTTTTCATTGAAACGGCATTCGCTGTAATGCCGTTTTGACAATGTAATATAGACCTGTCAAATTCATACTGATAGGTGAATTGGTGATCCTCCAAATTGCTTGTAGCTGTGCAAGCATGGGCTGTGCATGAAACCAGTGAGGGACTGGCTTCCTATCTAGGGACTGGTTCTTGCTTTTCTGGATGAAAATTTGGCTACTCAGTGACTCAAAATTGGATACGTTGGGCAACAGAAAATAAATGAGAAGTGTGCTGATGATGCAAGGCAAATCACAGCAAGAGGTTCCCTGGTTTGATTTGCTGCTGTTATGGCTTCTGTGTGGAGTGTGCATGCCCTCCCTGTGTTTGCATGCGTTTCCCCTGGGTGCTGTGGTGTCCTCCCACATTCCAAAAACATGCAGTAGTGTGTGGTGTGGAAGAACTGCCATGGCAGGGCTAGCAATCCGTTGGTATAAACCTTGGCTGTAGATGACTGTCAATGGTGAAGTGACACCCTGACCCCATGCACAACAAAATGGGAAAAAGGGGTTGTGGATGGATGGATGCAAGGCAGATCTGTTTCACCATGATTTGTCACAAGGAAGTAATAAACAGTCATGCAGATAGTGGTATCTGAATGTATTGTTGTAAATGTATTACCATTGTATTTATTCTTTCTTATTCCTGGATTTCCAAGTCTTTATATTTGCAAATGTTTGTATAATTTATCTCTTCTTTTACTCCTTGTATGTTGTCTGAATAAGGCTTAGGTTGTGACTGAAAAAGGGTCACTTGACCATTTCACCTAACAGATAAACAGATTTAAATAAGAATAATAAAAATAAAAAACAACCAGAGGCATACTCAGTCGTAGCTCATAAAGTGAAGAGATTCATAACCCACATTTCAAGTCATTTTTCATTTGGCAGGCTGGTCCCGTCTAAGTTGGATGCGGTGGAATGGTTGACAAACAAATATAAATATGCAGTATATTTTACATTTGCCTTTTTTCCAGAAATACATTTTCAGTTGTTGCTTCTGCTGTCGGCATTACAAAGCTCATTAACATTGTTGAGCCTTTGCCCACATGACCTTTCCAGGTATAAGTATTCCTTGATGAAAGTTTATCCACTCACAAGTGGGTGTTATTTCTAGAATTCAGAGTGGATGCATGAAGTGAAGTGTGGCTCCTTTACAGAGGCGTTCCTCCCATTCTTTGGTGAATGTTCATATGCATCAGCATACAAAGAGGGACACTGCAGTGGTCTGTAGGGCTGAAGGGCAACGGATACTCAGAAAGTAAACACACTGCAAGGGTGCTTATCAAGAATGAAAGCATGTGTACACATTACTGTAGAATATGGCACCCTTGAGTGCGTTACTGTATATTTCCAGAACCTCTTTTCTTCTAGGCACTGCTGGGTTAAACTATTGCAGCTATTTTTTTAGTCTATAACCCGTTTTTGTTTTTCGTTTGTGCCACTTTTGGGGGGACTGCCCCTGCACATGTTTCGCCTCACCTGGTTTCACATAAGCAGAAACTATGTGTGGGTCAATTCATTCAGGAAGTTTTAATTTTTGTATCCCCCTCATTCCTTGGTGACTGTCTAGCTGTGTGTCCACCCACTAACAGATGAAGTTACCATTAATGAATACTGAGAGCCAGGAAAGAGTGGTCCTCACTCAACCTGTGAAGGTAGCAGATGTTTTTCTCATTGCCTAACTCACTCCTCTGTTGGCCAGCAGGAGTGGTGCAATGCCTGCTGCACCAAACACATTCATTTTACACTCTCCTGTTGTTGTAGGCAGTACTAATGTGGAGTTTGCCTGTGCCTTGTCATGTGGGGTTGTCAGTCCATCCCTCTTTTAAGATGGTACTGCAGTGGTTGGTCTGCCAATCCCCACTTTCTGACCTGAGCATCTTTCTCTAGATAGTTTCTCCATAGCCTTGGTCTGCTAGTTGAACCCATGTTGTTTGGAACACAGTTATGGCCAACATTTCTTTTTCCATGGAACCAGGTTAACTGATTCACAAAGTTTCCACATAGAACAGTCCACTGAAGAACTGAAGACTTAGTTGCATAAACGTGTCTGTGATTGCATAATGCAACAGCAGTTGCACTTCAGGATATGTTGACTTCATCTGTTTTGCTTCCAACCCACACCTTATTTGCACACGTCAGGTCTTTGATGAGGCCGCTGTGCTAGAATCTGCAGCTGGAAGGATTGAAATTCATAAGAAGCAGCAGTCACCATTCATGTTGATGTCATGGAGAATAATTTTATCCACAGGTGGGATGGGAGGTATGCATAGCGGAAGTTATTGTTGCGTGGACTTAATGATGACTGAATCATTAACAAAAACATATGACAACTTCCTTTCCTTGTCACTGACCCAGTCTGTAGTCTGTAATTCTGTTCTTGCAAAGTTGGCAGCGTAGTTTTATTGTGACTGGATGTGGGTAGTATATGATGAAAAGAACCCTGTGCCATAGTGGAATGGTAATCCATTTTTCTCCAAAGGTAAGATAAGGAAAATGCGTATTTATAAACTGTTTTAATCGTATTTCAACTTTTTATTTAGGTTTTCTTAAAACCATCTGATACTGTTTTAACATTGACAGCTTCCTCCGATTAGGTTTTTGATGCCCTGATTTTTCTTATTTCTTTAGCCTTTATACAACCAGCCATCAGACACCAAACAGTACCATGAAAACATTAAAATGTAAGTATGAATCTGTGACTGTCTTTTTTAGTTACCAGTTGTTGTGCACTTCTTTACTGTTTCAGATAGTTTGTGCATAAACATGTAGCATAATTAAAAGAAAATGTTGCCTAATTGTTAGGTGAATGTGATAAACCAGTTAATTTTCCTTCAGAGGTTCTTGTGGCCAACAGAAGTCAGAATTCCCAAGGTAGTAACTTGGTTTGCCTGACTTGCGCCAGTAAATGTAACCTTAAGCTTTTAACATTAGGGAGTGATTTGTGGTCCTGGATTAACGGGTTGCTCATCATTTCTGTTGTTAGAAAAAGAAATAAATGAAGGCTATGCTCATCCTGAGTGGTCAAAATGGATTGAGCACCTCTGAACATACCAAACTAGAAAATTCTGAACAAGGCCGTTGTGCTCAGATAATGTCCAACTGTACTTTGTTGCTTATTTTTTTTATCTGTAGAGAGAAATATTAGTTTCAGATACAGCATTTGAATGAATATATTTTTGTCTGGTTGTGAACATTCAAAGAGTCAGAGACATCCACATTGTGCCTGCCGGTTCAACACTATGCTTTATAAACTGGCATGTCTGATTTACCCCTGAAAAAGTTAACCTTGAGGGCCGTTTGAGACTTAGTTAACATGAGCAATGAATGAATAATATGTAGCCTGTAACAGCTGCACAAAGATTTTGGAGAATGGAAACCTGTTTTCTAGGCAGATCTATTCAGCAGTAAAAAAAATTCAGCTGCAGAAAAAATACTGTGAAGGTTAGAACAAAGGTAGCAGAGATTGC
>NC_056733.1:596938391-597020891 GCF_019279795.1 Protopterus annectens
TTTTCATTCTTATTGTATTCCTTGCCTACGCCCAGACCACAACGTCTCTGGTTGTCGGTTTTGTGCTAGGTTCAACAAACGTACAATCAAGCGTCGGGCAGATTTCGCCCGACATTATTTTGGCAGAAAATTTAATTATAGCATGTCATCGGAGCAACCGACATCAGCAATGATTAAAAAACGCAAGGATAAGGACAGGCAACCAAGGCCAAGACCAGATACCGAGGCCTCTGCAAGGCCTGCCGCCGGTTCTCCGGTTTTCAGCGAGGCGCCTACGCAGCCCCTGACTACCGCAGATTTAGAAATTCTGACGGCCTCCCAGACTGAATCAGCTGGGCCTCAGGAGCCGGTTCCATCTCACCCCTCGGACGCCAACCCTGACGGTGATCCGGAGATTTTGGACAGGCCTTCGGTTTCTGAAGGTGTCTTCAAACCGACAACTATCTCTATTAAGTCTTATGCTAAACTTAAAGCCTTAAAAGTTAGGAAACCGGGTCCACAGTCCCCCCCACAGGCCCCTATGCCCAGAAAAACAGATGCTTAAGATGGCTGAGGATTTAATTACCCTTATCAGGGGTTCACAACCCCCTCCTGACAAAAGGTCTAGACTAGAGGAAGATTATCCTTCCTCTGACCAAGCATCCATTTCCTCAGCTAACTCTGAGGACCAGGATTATTCCTTCCCTCCTTATGAAGACTCAGATGCTGAAGAGTCCATTCCCTCTGTCTCCCCCCCCCCCCTGAAGACTACTCTTTTGGGGAAACTTTACACACCATGAGGGAACACTTCCACTGGGAAGGCCAAGATTACTCTGACTCTAAGAAAAGACTCCGTGAGTTTCTTCTTCTCCCACAGCATAGACCCCTTGCAATTCCTCCAATTTTAGACATTTTGGATGATGTTTACACCGAATCTAGTCTAAACCCAGATTCCTTACCTCCTGCACCAGCTAAACCAGACAGATACTACCGAGTTCCTGATTCTCATAACTTTCTATATAAAAGCCCTGTTGCAGACCCCAAAACCATTTCCCAGGGTCCCAAAGGGATTAAGGCCTCTACTGCTAAGAATCCACTACCTTCTGAAAGAGATTCCAGAGCATTAGAAAGATGGGGGAAGAAAGTGTATACGTCTGCCACTTTGGCCATGAGGGCCTTAAACTGCCAATTCCACATGCTAAAATGCCAGCAGTACTTGATTACACAGTTAAAGCAGAAAATGATCCCTCAGACAGATCAACCTGATTTCAAAGAGATGCAGGATTTGCTGCATGCAGCAGAACAGGTGGGAAAGCATACCTTACAGTGTGGTTTTGATTCATTGGAAGCCTCATGTAGAGCAGCTGTCACAGGATCTGTAATACGTAGACATGCTTGGCTAAAAGAACAAGCCTTACCAGAACATGTCAAAGCAAAGTTATTGGATGCTCCATTGCAGAAAGATGTGTTATTTGGTGTCAAAGCAGAGGAAATTTTAAAGAAAATGGAAGAAAAGGCAAAATCTATGCAGACAGTCGTTTCAGCAGAAACTGGCCATCAAAAAACTGGTCCTTTCCTGCATCAGACAGACCCCAAAGGGGTAGGTACAGACGCCCAAGGGGCAGAGGCCAGCCACAAGGTTCTTTCAGGCCTATACAATGGCATACAACAACTCAAAGAGGTGGAGACGAAAGATCTCAACCCTTCAGGAAACAAACACAATGACTTCCCTCTTCGCCTGCCAAGCACAATTGCCCTGGCAGCACCTTTGGGAGGAAAACTGGCTCTATTTCCACAAAATTGGCACATCATAACAAAGGACAAATGGGTTCTGGATATTATTACCCGAGGCTACAGATTTCATTTTCACACTTTACCACGGATGAGAGGCATGCCAAATCTGCCTCCAAACCAATGGGCAGAGGCACAAACGCAAATTTCAGCTCTCATGGATATGAAAGCAATTCAGAAGGTACCTACAAAGGAGCAAGGTCAAGGTTTTTACTCAAGACTATTTCTAGTACCAAGAAAGGACAAAGCCTGGAGACCCATTTTAGACCTCAATATTCTAAACACTTACCTGGAGATACCCAAATTCAAAATGCTCACACTACAGCAGCTTCTTCCCATGCTGGGCAAGGAGTCTTGAATGGTAACCTCAAAGAGGCATACCTGCATGTCCCTATCAAACAAAATTGCAGAAGATACCTCAGATATTTGGCAGGTACAACGCATTATCAATTCTCTGCATTGCCCTTTGGCTTATCTACTGCGCCCAGAGTATTTATGAAATGCCGGGCATCAGTAATTTCATACTGCAGACAACGAGGAATACAAATTTATCCATATCTGGACAACTGCCTGATCCAAGCGGACAGCAAGGCCATTCTATTACAGCATCTGGCATTTGTAACAAAGCTGCTAAGTTGCCTAGGGTACACAGTAAACAAAAAGAAGTCAAAGCTAATACCCTCACAAGGCATAATGTTCCTGGGTGCCAGCTTAAATACAACGGCCCAGATGGCTTATCTCACGCCAGACAACAAACAAAAACAACTGACTCAATACTTCAAAAAGATGGCAACATTTTCCCAGCTCACTGCAAGGAAAATCCTGCAGGCATTGGGGTTCATGGCATCCTGCATTCAACTAATTCCACATGCAAAGCTGCATATGAGGAAATTACAATGGTACCTGAAAAGTGTATGGACTCAACACAGGCACAGCCTCGAAACAAGTATACCTCTCATTCCCTGCCTTCAAAAAGAGTTCCTATGGTGGGCTCAAGCATGTCAAGTAAACAAGGGTCTTCCTTTTGTCTTACCTCCAGCAAACCAAACTATGACAACAGATTCTTCAGACTACGCCTGGGGAGCACACATGGCAGGACAGTGCATACAGGGCAAATGGTCCGCAAAACAAATGCATCTACACATCAACCAAAAGGAGATGCTAGCTGTGCAAAATGCACTGACAGCCTTCAAGGACCTCTTGCATCCAGGACAACTACTAATAAGGACAGACAACACCACAGGTATGTGGTACATAAACAAACAGGGAGGAACACACTCCTACCCTTTATGCAGACGGGCAATGACCTTGTGGAACACAGCACTGACTTTCCAAGTACAACTGCAAGCACAATTCCTGCCAGGAAAGGAAAACATATTGGCAGACGAATTAAGCAGAAATTTGGCAGATCCTCACGAGTGGAGACTACACTCACAAGTATTTTCAATGATAACTCAAAGGTGGGGACGCCCAGACATAGATCTATTTGCCTCCCCCAACAATTGCCAATTACAGAAATTTTGCACAAGGACTTATCATTCCCTAGCCTGGAAAGTGGACGCCCTATCATTCAGTTGGACAGCACTGACAGTCTATGCCTTCCCACCACTACCTCTCTTGACCAAGGTATTACTGAAAGTCAGATCAGAGAGACCTCAAATGATCCTCATTGCTCCGGACTGGCCATGTCAGCACTGGTACCCATTACTAAGGACCTTGACTCACAGCCCTCCATGGATCTTACCTCAATTCCCACTTCTGTTGACTCGGCAAAACTCTCAGATCCTTCACAGTCCGCTCAGGACTTTAAATTTAGCTGCATGGAGAATACCTTGAATTATCAATCAACACTTCTCTCAAAGGACGTCCTGAATGTCATTTTGGAGGCCAGGAGGCCCAGCACCAGAAAAACTAAAGATTTTGTGCATGGAACCAGGCTAAAGGCCAAAATCCTTGGATACCAAACATTCCTCAGATACTGCAATACTTCACTGAGATGCTACACAAAGGCCTTTCTTTCTCATCCATTAAGATCCATGCTTCAGCCATTTCAGCTCAATATAATACGGATCCTCCCATATTCTCACACTCTATACTAAGGCAGTTTCTCAGAGGGGCTAAGAATATAAGACCCCCCAGAAAACCCCCAACGCCAGCTTGGGACCTCAACTTCATTTTAGAAAAATGAACACCGCCTCCTTTTGAACCAGCCTTCTCAGCAGAACTACAATACTTGTCATGGAAAACAGCTCTGTTGCTGGCTATCACCTCAGCACGCAGAGTCTCAGAACTACAGGCACTTATGGCAGTGGAACCTTTCATCATTTTCCATCAGGACAGAGTCTGTTTACGAACTAACCCTACCTTTATGCCAAAGGTAGTATCCAGTGTGGTTTTGAATCAGACCATTCATTTACCCACCTTTTATCCAAACCCCCAGAATAAAGGAGAAAGACTCCTTCACTCTTTGGACATTCACGGACAGCTACGTTACTATTTGGATAAGACAAAGACCTTCAGAAAAACTGACCAACTCTTTGTATCCTATGCTGCAGGTTCACAAGGAAAGGCTATTTCCAAACAGACCATCTCCAAATGGATAGCACATTGTGTCCGCTTTTGCTACTCGCACAATGGGAAAGCAGTGCCTGTTAATATTAGGTCCCATTCTACCAGGGCTACACCAACCTCAGCAGCCTTTCTCAGGGGGGTTCCAACCAAGGACATTCTGGAGGCAGCTACTTGGAGTGCAGTGCACACCTTTACCAAGCACTACCACCTTCCATTATACTCAAAAACCAGAGCTGGTTTTGCCACTGCAGTTCTGCAGGGCATCCTAGCTTCACCTAAACCAGGTTTAGTACCAGCCAACCATCCATAGCTTTGGGATTCAACCCAAGTGTGATGACTGCAGCAGTCACCCTACTGGTTAACAGGTCTGGTGGTTGATGTGGAGTCACCCACTTTGACAGTGTTCACTTTGCTAAGTTTATCACTAATGCCTGAATGTGGGATTGTGTTGAAAGCCTTTGCCAGGTCAAGGTATGCTGTGTGCACAGATTTGCCTTCGTCAGTGGCCTTGGTCACATTTTCAAAGAAATCCACCAGATTTAACAGGCAGAATCTGTCCTTCATGCAGCTGAATTTGGTAGGATCCAGGGTTTGGAGGTCACCAGTGTCTTTATTTATGAGTTCCATAATGATACATTCCATGGGCTTACAGATGAGGCTGGACAGGCTTCTGTGGGTCTGTAATTCCCCGGGTCTGTTGCTAAGCCACTTTTGTAGAGAGGGGGATAACTGTTGCTGTTTTGTGTGTGTGTGTGTGTGTGTGTGTGTGTGTGTGTGTGTGTGTGTGTGTGTGTGTGTGTGTGTGTGTGTTTTGAATTATCAAAAATGAGATTGCATCAAAAATGATGAAATTCAACACACTGAAAAACTCAAAACATCTAAAATAAAGTGAATACAAAAAAGGAGCTTACAGTTTCCCTTTGAGAATGAAGTACCCCCCCCCCCAACACACAAATTTAGATAAATTTTTCTGGATAGTGATAGCATTGCAAAACGGGTTTTTGAAAGGTAATGTGCGGGTTTAGGCCATTTTTATAATTAGCAAGTATTAGTAAGGAAGGTTTCAAAACAAATGAGACAGAGACACTATTAAACACTGTTCCCTTCTACTGGACCAAATAATTTTGGTATAATAATGTGATGTTGTTTTCTTTATGTACAGCTACCATGTTTGTAAGGATTTTAGTAAACACTGCTTCACACTGGTACCCATTAAATATGCTTCTTTGGTAAAGTATTTATTAAATATGTTATACTCTGTAGATATAGAGAAACAGATGTATTTTTTATTAGATTAGATGAAAACAGAGGACATAGTATTTCTTTGTGTGCATGCACACAGTATCAATTTAGTTGAATGAGCAAAACAAGTAAATGTTAATTATTTACTGTTGTACAATGACCCCCCCCCATTAATATTCCAAAATGTGCACGCTGATTGGCCAGCATGCCCGTTGTAAATCCCACAATATACCAACGGAAAAAGGTCCTGTCGCCCAGACTTTTTTCCGTTGGTATAAAGTGCTCAAAACATTATTTTAACAAAAAAAAAAAAAACAACGGAGCAACGGAGACTTTCTTTTCTCAATTGCTTCCGTTTCAAAGCATTAATGTACTGGGTATGCATGCAAGTCCCATACGCATGCTGAGTACATCAAAACAGGGAAGCAGTGTAGCACAACCAGCGGAAGAACATTAATGCGCCGTTATACAAAGACATTATTTAAAAAAAGTACGTTTTTTTTTTTTCTTAAATAATGTCATTGTGTAATAGCTCTGTGGTTGTGGTATATTGAAATTTACCCATGGTTGGCTTTATTTAATCACTTGGGATTCGCTGTCGTGATTAAACCACACCAACCATGGTAAATCTTCAGTATATCACACCACGTCATCTGTTATTGCTTAATTAGAAAGTCTTGAACTACTTTTGGTATGTGCTTCATTCAGTTGCAAATGGTTCCATTAATTATCTGCTAATCATCGTAATAGCTGAATTTTACACCTTCAGGGTAACTGCTTTCACAGAAATTGTACTACAAGTGTGAATGTAGACGATAAACAGTCAGAGTGGAAGGAGCACTGATGGTTTGTTTGAGTAATTTTGCTTTATTTATGAATGACAGTGTGGAGTTTTTGTTTTATTTATTTGGATGCATTTGTTTGTTAAATGGCCCAGATTAAGAGAACTAACTAGTCTTTCTCAGACCCTTTTAAGCCTAGAAGGAAAAGGGTAAGCGTGTGTGTCTGTTTGTGTGCATGCAGAAGAAGGGAAAGAGAGCAATCAGTGTGTTTTTTGGAGCTGGAAAGAAGATAAGAAAGTAAAGTACCCAAGATTGTCCACATAGACAAGAGTGAACAGACAAAGCTCCAGACAATCAGTCAAACAAGGGAGGATTTAACTGTGGATCTTCGGATGTGAGATGTCTTACCACTAACCCATCATCCTGTTTCTTTAAGCTACCATGCTGTGCCACCCTTTCATTTTGTAATACGTAAATGATATCATGGATGAAGTAAACTTGTTTTTAACATGTAGGTGCCCTTTAAGTTGTTAGTGTAAGTGTTAAAATTGTATTTTCCTGAACAGGCAGAGTAGAATGTACATCATCTCCAATTTTATTTGAATGCAGAACCTTTGGGATTGTGACGCTCCTGTAAGAGATCATTAGACCACTGTACTTGGAACAGACACCATTTTCTGGGAATGGGGAGGGGAGACGCAGCCTTTCAGTGAGTGGGCCCCAGCAGTGTTCAGTGAATTTGTAAGCAGCTGAACTACCATAAAAAATAACACCGTCAGATACCAAGAGTAAGCAAGTTAAAGAAATGTGATGCAAACACCAGCATTAGCACAGAAGGCTCACTCATTCATAAGGCTGTTCCTGCCTCAATATCTATTTCCAGTAAAACCATTTAACATGATTTGATGGTGCTGTCTGTGACAATAGATTTAAGACGTAAACTTGGAAAAATGATTAGGAACTTAACAAGGGGCTTGGGGTATATGCAGAACTATAGAGAGTTGAAAAAAATGATGATGCTGAATTTCAGGGTTGCAGCTCATACAACACACTGTACTCCTCTACATTGGCACTATTGGTATTTAACATCCTGTGACAAATTGTGGTTTTTTTGTATGCATTTGCAATGCTATTTTTGATTTTTTTACAATAGTTTAATGTTCTTGTTTCCTTATAGCTGCCCACTCTGCTTTTTCTGAAAATATTTTTACAGTTTATATATATGTGTGTGTGTGTGTGTGTGTGTGTGTGTGTGTGTGTGTGTGTGTGTGTATATATATATATATATATATATATATATATATATATATATATATAAACATATAAGCTTACTCAAGCAAGAAGATATCAAACAGGTCCAATATCACCTGTTTTGAAGGATGTTGAAGTAAATGCACAAGTAGTAGCTGTAACAAATAAAATTGAAAGTATATTCCACTTGCATTGTGTATAATTTGAAGTTTGAATGTAACAACAAAAGTCAAAAAGTGAGAATAACAAGAAACCACACCAGATCACCCTCAGAGACGCCCAGCCTATCCCAGGTATTTTCTTCTGCCTTGCAGTGTATCAAAAAGTGGAAAAAATACAATCCCATCATTTGCCGTACATTGGCTAATATCTAAAGAAACTAACTTAACACTGTGTAGCATCCACCCAGCAGTACTTCCTCGCAAGTTAGTACAGTAGCACTTACTTTTTGCTAAGGCAGACTTATAAATAAACTGTTTCCAATAGCATTTTAGCTTTTATAATAAAAAAAAAAAAAAAAAAAAAAAACAGTCTTGATTTTATTTTAACTCTGTAAGGTTAAAGTGAAATGTAGAGTTTAGTCCTGTTCCTCACAATAACAGAAGCACAGCAGTGTGCCAGTGATATGTGGCTTATTTACTAAATTTTATTTGTTCACATTACTGTGTCTTTATTTGTTTAACATTTGTTTACCTGGCAAGTCTGACTTGGTACAAAGCCAATTTTCAGCGGAGGCCCGGGGAGAAATACCCCAGATGTATGTCTTTGTAACGTGGGAGGAAACTGGAGCATCCGGAAGAAACCCACACGAACGCAAGGAGAACATGCAGACTCCACACAGAAGGCACCCCAGCCGAGAATCAAACCGGAGAACCTCGTGCTGTGAGGTGACAACACTATGGCTGCACCACTGCGTTGCCCAGAAAAGAAATGTCATGCTCCCTGTAGGGGAATCAAACCCCAGTCTCCCCCATGACCGGCGGGGATACGCACCACTATACTAACAAGGAAGACAGAGTTCTGCACTAAGTAAGACATTGTATCAAATTTCATGACCTAGGGAAGTTACTTCATTTGTCAAAGATGCAAAACTTTTGCCTTTTGCATTACCATAAGGACTTCACTAGCAACTCGTCATGTATATGACATTTTTGGACTTGTTTCTCACAGGTTCATAGGTAGTCACTAGACTACTGATCAGTAAGGATTTTTAGAAGCCTAGCCTTATATGTCTTTAGCTATTATATTTTAAGTACAAATGACCCAGAGATTGGCAAAACATTTACCTTTTGCCCTTATCCATGAGAGAAAAGGATACAAAACATGGGGTGAGTCTGCTTACCCATCCATTCATGCAGATTACATTTGAATAGTAAGAGAAGTACTTTGCTATGTAGGTTCATGGGTGAGTACTAAGTCGTCATCCCTGATGGGACATTTGAAGCTTGGCCATGCATCGTTTATCTCCCAGCTATGTTATCCTATGGGTGTTTAACTGTCCTTGCGCTAGCTATATTTAAATACTTCTCATTTGTTGCTGATTATTTTGTGTGGGTTTTGTCTTCAGTATATTAGGGGTCTGTGCTGTAAGGTAGGCCATTTTAAAGACTGCTTGTGTCTATTAGGAGGATAGAATAGCCCTGTGGTAAATTGCCCATTTCCAATCCACTGGTTCAAGTCACACTTAAATAGGGTTTTGGAAGGGCTTTGTTTTATGTGTATGGGGAGTCTTTTCCATTGTAGTGGTATCATCTGGGATATGAACCTGTCCATCCAGATCATTTATGTTGCAGAAGAGGGTGAGATCTCCAAACTGGGTATTTCTAATACCATTTGACTTGATGTATGGTAGGTCCATTAGTGCTAGGTCTGCAGACTGCTTATAAGCCATGCATAGGTTGCCAGGTGGTAGTCTGCATGAGACAGAGAATGACGACAGGGCTTTGAGGTGGTCTGTGTAGTTCACATGCCTTAGATCCAGTATTCATTGTGTAAGGAACCTCTGTGGACACGCCAGTTGTTTTAAGTGCATGGATAGGTACATACCAAAGGGGGCATTGTACTCTATCATGGGCGTAATAAGTGCTGAGTCAAATGAGACAATGACCTTTCTGGACCTAGATGTTATCTGTTTATAAGCTGCACAACATAGAATGACTTCCTCCAACAGTGGACACATGTTGGTTGAAAGCAAATCCCTGACTACCGGGCCTACTCTTAGAGGAGTATTGTCAGT
This sequence comes from Protopterus annectens, assembly GCF_019279795.1. NCBI lineage: Eukaryota > Metazoa > Chordata > Ceratodontiformes > Protopteridae > Protopterus > Protopterus annectens. Next base: position 596,948,244 of record NC_056733.1, read on the forward strand.
GTGATAATTTCTAGGGGTGTTGATTTTCCAAAGGACACAATAATGCACTTAATTTTAGTCCATGGCTCTGACGCCAGTTATCTGACACCAGTTATTTGTTTGGGACAAGACCTATGGCAGCAGTGAGCTGAGCACAGCACAGAGCAGATTGTAGGAGGCGAGCTAGGAGAGTAAACAAATTAAGCCAGAAACTGGAGCAAGTGGAGGTCTGTAGCACAGGCCTTTGTAACAAATTACAGTGCTCTCACTACTGCGAGTCTAAAGTCCAAGTCCTAGAGGGGCTAGAATTTCATGAACTGTGGGGACAGTGAAACCGGTGACGACAAAGTTGTGGTCCCAACTTGGCTGGAAATTCAAGCTACTATGGGTTTTTCTGTGGGGGTATGGGAAACCAGTAGCAACTGTATCAAACAGAAGGCAGGGAAAGCAGAAATAATGTAACAAACAGTAAAAAAAACTGGCAGAGCAGTAACAATTGAACCGATGTTGTTTTCTCTGTCAGAGGAGAGCAGTAACAATTGAACCAATGTTGTTTTGTCCGTCGGGATTCAGCCTGTGGGGTTATCTGATCTGACACGGATCCGAGACTGGCCAAATTTCCAAGACTTCAGCTGAATAAGCACCGCCTCTTCTACCTATAATGCCTCACTCTCCCAGAGAACCTCAGGGCTAGTTTGCTGCCATTCCTGGACTGTAGCTATGGTCATTGCCTCGCTGGAGTGTGTATCCTTTTTTGCTCCTTTAGATTGTGATTTCCGTTAGATGTTCTTCATTCCACATTGCTGCAGTCCTAACTATAGGGTAGTCCGCTGTCCAGTCGGCCCGAATACCAAAGTATATGGCTGATGTCGGTCAGGGCGCATTAGACTGACGTCAGTACGTCAGGGTACTAATGCGCATGACCGACGTCATATCCTCAGTCTTTTTTGCTGCATGGTCCGATGCAGAAGCAATTTTGCGAGTGCAGGTTGGCGTTCTGAAAGTTTCTGAAGTCAGAGTTTCAGACCGAATCAAAGTTGGCTAAGTACCCCGTTGGGGAATATTTTGGTTTTTTCTTGCCTCAGTATTTAACCGGATGTCAGAAAAAGTGAATAACTGTATTTCTTGTGGGAAACAGATACCTCATAGGGATTACCATACTTTGTGTATACCTTGTTTAGGGCCTGAGCACGACGTTGTTGGATGCCGCTCTTGTGCTAGATTTAACAAACGCACTATTAAGAGAAGGTTAGACTGTGCCAGGTTAGTTTTTGGGAAGCGTTGTAATTATAAAATGCCGTCGGAGGCTCCGGCGCCGCTTCGCCAAAAGCGCAAGGACAAAGCAGCAAAGCCTAGAGTGGAAGAACCGACTGTCCCAGGCGCCGGATCTTTAGAAGGCTCAGTGGAGCCGGAGGTTTTGCCAGGTGTTTCTTTGGAGTCTCAGGGAGAGACTTTACTGTTACAGGATGTATCCTCGCAGGAAGTAGGCCAGGCTGAGGGGCTTCTCAGGTGGCTGTTCTTCCCTCTCTTCCTAAGGTGGTTAGAGCCTCCCTTCTGTTTCCAAGGCTTCTTTGAGAGGCAGGCCAAGTTTAACTTCAGTGGGGTTTCTCCTAGTGCTTCAGGGTCTTTGCCTAAGAAACATATGCTTAAAATGGCAGAGGATTTGATTACTATGATTAGAGGTTCTATGCCCCTCCTGATAAGAGGCCTAGGGTGGAACCTGAGTTTGAGAGTTTTGAGCAATGTTCGAGGCTTCTGAGTCTTGGCTGAAGACTTGCAGGAGTATCCTCCTTATTCTGATTCTGATGTGGATGATTCTACTCCTTCAGCTTCTCCTCCTGAGGATTTTTCATTTTCAGAGACTCTGCATTCCATGAGGGAGCATTTTAAATGGGAAGGTCAAGATTTCTCTGATTCCAGGAAGAGGCTTAGGGAATTCTTGTTTTACCCCAGCATAGGCCTTTAGCTATACCTCCTGTTCTGAATGTGATGGAAGATGTTTTTGCAGAGGCTTCCCTCAATCCTGATTCTTTGCCTCCTGCCCCAGTTAAACCGGATAGGTACTATAGGGTGCCTGAAGCTCATAAGTATCTTTTAAGAGTCCTAGGGCAGACCCGAAACTGTCTCTCAGGGGCCTAAAGGTGTGAAGGCCTCTGTTGTTAAAAATCCTGTTCCTCCTGATAAAGAGGCAAGGGCTTTGGATAGATGGGGAAAGAAAGTGTATACTTCTTCCACTTTAGCCATGAGGGCGTTGAATTGTCAGTTTCACATGTTAAAATATCAGAATTATCTCCTTTCACAATTGAAATCTAAGGTGGATGCTCCGGCAGAAGGTATTGAGTGTAAAGAGTTGCAGGATTTAGTTCATGTGTCTGAACAGGTGGGTAAACATTCCTTGCAATGTGGTTTTGATGCTGTGCAGGCCTCCTCGAGGGTGGCTGCCACTGGTTCTGTTCTTCGTAGGCATGCCTGGTTGAGAGATCAGAATTTAGCTGAGCATGTTAAAACAAGGATTTTGGATGCTCCTTTGCAGTCTGATGTGTTGTTTGGTTCGCCTGTGGAAGCAGTCTTAAAGAAAATGGAGGACAAGGCTAAGTCTATGCAAACTGTTAAGGATTCTTTGCAGGTGCAGCCTCCAAGTTTAGTAGAAATTGGCCTACTAAGGGATGGACTTATCCTGCTTATGATTCCCAGTCTAGGGGTAGGTCTAGATGTGGTAGGGGCAGAGCTCAAGGTTCTTTTAGGCCTAGGACAGGGAGTTCCCCTGCTCAGACTTCTGGTGAGGGCAGGGGTCAGTCCTTTCGTAAGCAGACCCAATGACCTGCCTTTTCAGCTGCCAGTACATTCTCGCCTGGCAGCACCTTTGGGAGGAAGGCTGTCTCTTTTCAAAGAAAATTGGGATTTAATTACCCAAGACAGATGGGTTCTGGATATCATTCACCACGGTTACAGGTTTTATTTCCATACCATGCCTCCTTTCAAAGGCATGCCAGACATTCCTCCTCTACAAAGACAAGAGGCTCACAAGCAAATTTCTCTGTTGCTCCACATAGGGGCCATTCAGCCAGTTCCTGTGCCAGAAAGGGGCCTAGGATTTTATTCTCGCCTGTTCCTAGTACCGAAGAAGGGGAACACGTGGAGGCCAATTTTGGATTTATCTATCCTCAACACTTATCTGGACATTCCCAAGTTCAAAATGTTGGCGTTACAACAGCTTTTACCTCTGCTGGGCAAGGATCACTGGATGGTAACTTTAGATCTCAAGGAAGCTTACCTTCATGTGCCTATAAGACTAAGTTGCAGGAAGTATCTGCGTTTTCGAGCTGGAAATTCTCATTATCACTTCTCTGCATTGCCCTTTGGCTTATCCACTGCTCAGAGTATTCACAAAGGTTCTGGCTCCAGTGATAGCTTACTTCAGGCTAAAAGGAATTCAAATCTATCCTTACTTGGGCGACTGCCTGATTCTAGCTCAAGAAAAGGAAGACCTTCTACAGCATTTGGATTATGTCATAGCAGTGCTAAGATGCCTAGGGTATTCTGTGAACGAAATAAAGTCCAGTCTAGTACCCTCTCAAGACATGTGCTTTCTGGGTGTGAGACTGAATACAGCAGCCCAGATGGCCTTTTAACCCCGGACAAACAAAAGAATCTTTCCAGTTACTTCCATCAACTATCTCTTCAGTCCGGGCTGACTGCAAGGACAGTCCTTCAAGCCTTAGGGTTCATGGCATCTTGTATTCTGGTGCTTCCCAATGCCAAACTGCATATGAGGAAGCTGCAATGGTATCTCAAAATGTATGGACACAGCACTGCCAGGATTTGGACACTGTCATTCAAATAATACCTTGCATTCAAAAGGAATTTTTGTGGTGGGCTCAGGAATGTCACCTAAACAAGGGACTCTCTGTGACCCGGCCAGAGGCGAGTCAGATTCTAACGACAGATGCCTCAGACATTGCTTGGGAGCTCATCTAAATGGAAAGTGGATACAAGACAAGTGGCCTGTCAGACTACAGCATCTACATATCAACATGAAAGAGATGTTAGCAGTCCAGTTTGCATTAATGGCTTTCCAGGAGTTACTTCTTCCAGGGCAGGTGTTGATTCTAACAGACAACACAACTGTCATGTGGTACATCAACAAACAAGGGGGAACACATTCTTACCCATTGTGCAGGCAAGCAATGATTTTATGGGAGACTGCGCTCAGCTTGCAACTAACTCTTCAGGCAAGGTTTCTGCCGGAGCACAGAACTCCTTAGCAGATGTGTTAAGCAGACAAATCATGGATCCCCACAGTGGAAACTGGATCTTCATGTATTTCAAAATTGACAGTGTCATGGGGAACTCCAGACATAGATCTGTTCGCTTCTCCACTAAACCACCAGCTGCCAAAGTTTTGCACAAAGAGGTTTCATCACACAGCTTGGAAAGTGGATGCTCTTTCTTTCAGTTGGAAAAATCTTCATGTGTATGCTTTTCCACCTCTGCCTCTTCTCCCAAAGGTGCTTCTAAAGGTCAGACAAGACAAGCCAAGGATGATTTTAATAGCTCCAGATTGGCCTCGGCAGCACTGGTACCCATTACTGAGGAGTCTGGTAAGGAAGCCTCCATGGCCTTTACCCTTGATTCCACACCTGTTGTCTCAGAGGGACGGTCACCTGCTCAATGTCAAGCTTCAATCTCTTCATCTAACAGCCTGGCATATTCTGTTTTGAAAGACAGCAGGTCTCAACTTCCTCAACAAGTTTTAAATGTGATTATGGAAGCCAGAAGACCTAGTACAAGGAAAGTGTACGCAGAAAAATGGAAGAGATTTTTATTTTGGAGTGCAGCAAACAATTTGGAGATTTCTGAGCCTAATTTGAGTGTGGCTCTTCAATATCTTACTGAGTTATTGGACAAAGGTTTGTCTTTCTCTTCCATTAAGATTCATGCTGCAGCAATTTCAGCTCACTATGATTGTGACCCACCATTGTTTTCGCATCCTTTGTTCAAGCAATTTCTTAGAGGTGCAAAGAATATAAGACCCCCGTAGAGCTCCTACTCCTGCTTGGGATCTCAATTTTGTGTTGGAGAAACTTACTCTACAACCTTTTGAGCCTGCGGCTACTGCTGAATTGAAATATTTGTCATGGAAGACTGCTTTTTTGTTGGCCATTACTTCTGCAAGAAGGGTTTCTGAGTTGCAGGCCCTTATGGCGGTAGAGCCTTTTTTGATTTTTCATAAGGATAGGGTATCTTTACGTACTAATCCTTCCTTTATGCCTAAGGTGGTTTCTAGTGTGGCTTTAAACCAAGCTATTCATTTGCCTACTTTTTATGCAGATCCCCAAAATAAAGGGGAAAAGATTTTGCACACTTTAGATGTACACAGGCAATTGCGTTATTATTTGAGCAGGACTAAGGATTTTAGGCAGTCTCAGCAGTTGTTTGTTTCTTTTGCTTTGGGTTCAGGGCAAGCCTGTGTCAAAACAAACTATTTCTAGGTGGATTGGGTTTTGCATTGCATTTTGTTATTCCCATCATGGCAAGGAGATTCCAGCTGGAATTAGGCCTCATTCCACTAGGGCTACTGCCACTTCTACAGCATTTCTAAGGGGTGGCCACTAAGGATATTTTGGAGGCAGCTACTTGGAGTTCAGTGCATACTTTCTCTAAGCATTATCACCTTCCTCTCTACTCTAAGTCTAGGGCTGGTTTTGCCACAGCTATTTTGCAAGGCATGTTGTCAGTTCCTGCTTCCTTATGATTTGCCAGCCTCCCTTACCTCTGCTTTGGGATTCTACCCAATAGTTAGGACTGCAGCAATGTGGAATGAAGAACATAGTACAGTTTTGTACCTACCATAAATGTAGATGTTCGAGGATCCACATTGCTGCAGTCCAATTTACCCTCCCTCCTTCCCTCTGTGTTTAAGGGTGGTTGTGTAGGTGAGGTTATATTCTGGTAATTTTGTATATATTGTACATATTTTTGGTGCAGGTATGTTTGGAATTTTTGGTTTTGGCCTTAGCTTTTCAGGGTCTTCTGACATCTGGGGCAAGAAAAGACTGAGGATATGACGTCGGTCATGCGCATTAGTACCCTGACGTACTGACGTCAGTCTAATGCGCCCTGACCGACGTCAGCCATATACTTTGGTATTCGGGCCGACTGGACAGCGGACTACCCTATAGTTAGGACTGCAGCAATGTGGATCCTCGAACATCTACATTTATGGTAGGTACAAAACTGTACTTTTTATTTAGTCTTTGGTAAATAGCTAGTATAGGTTAGAGTAAATTTAGTGTTTGGGCTTTTTCCTGTCTAGTGGTTTCTAGTGTTTTGTGGTTTGCAGTAGTGACTGTTAGTAGTAGTTTGTGCTGTACCAGTACAGTAGTTTGTTTTTTTTATGTAGACTTGTCAGAGGGTGTATAGGTTTTGTTATGGATCCAAAGAAATGTGATGAGTATGGCCATAAGTTACCTTCTCAGGAGGTGTACAATAAACACGTGTTCTGCCTCAGGGGAGTCCGTATAGTACCCTTGCTCCGTTTGTGAAGGCTTTGGCTCTAGGGTGTAAATGAAAGATGAGCTAAATTGGTGTTGAAGGGTCTTCTCCTTTTGGGCAGTTCTCCATCAGCCAGCAAGGTTGGCAAGTCAGATCGCAGTCACTGGCATAGATCTAAAGACCCCAAGTCTGGTAAGAGTTCGTAAGGGGTCTGCTACAGCTTCTTCCTCTTCTTTGCTTTCTTGTCCATCAGATCCAAAGGTCCTAATGCCCTCAGATCCCCCAGAAGTGCCAGCTCCACCATCAGCTTTGACTTCTTGGAGCTAGTTACCTTCACTGCTAGTCTTGGGGAAGGTACCGCATTGAGTGTACCCAGTCCCTTTCTGTCTAAGGGAACTACTTTGGGGTGGGCTAGCTCACCTTTTTCTCCATGTACACTGCCAGAGTTTTTGCTGGAGACCTCCCTGTCTATGTCTTGGATCCATGCTTCCCCAGTTCAGATTTGGTTAGTGGAGTCCCTTCCACCCAGATGGACCTCCTTAGCTCCTTCTGTGGCTTCATTGACTGGGTCATCCCAAGTTGGTTTGGAACCTAAAATCTTCAGAAGTGGATCAGCTAATGAGGTCATTTTTTTCAGGTGCAGATGCAATCATGCTTCTTTTTCTCAGCACTAGGATTTCTCCCTGGTGCTTAGGCTCCATCAGCTTGGTTTCCTCACACAACCCTCATGGTTCATAGGTTGGCACTAGACTATCGGCTCTAGGGCCTGTACAAGCCTAGCGATAACAATTCCCTGGCTATTTCTTCCCACAGTATTTACTTCCCTGGACCCCTGTCTAGCAGGGCGACTGACGTGATCCCAGAGGTGAATTTCCCCTCTCCCATCCAATCAACAAGGTTCCTTTTGAAGAGGGCCAAAGATGTGCTCTGCTTGACATGTATGGCCAGTCTATTCCAGAGTCCTGAAGATCCAAGATCTTCAGGGCTGGTTGTGTTCCCTAACAGTGGGTTGGAGCTGAAGGCTCAGTCAGTTGCAGCTCCAGCTCCTGCCTTGGTCTTCTCAACTCAGACCATGTCTGAGCCCAGCAGCCCTCTCGGCCGATGCATCAAGCTGGGTGGCTGCTGGTCAGGTTTGACAATTCTGGTGTTGGGGTCATCCCTTCCCCTTGGGGCATCTGCCTTTGATAGCTTAGCTCTGGTCTTGTCATTGTGGCAGACTATGGCTCCCCTTGGGTCTGGAGCTTCCTTGGGATCTTCAGACCTGAGGTCCTTTGGCTCAAGTCAGCCTGCCTCGGCTTAGACTTTCGACATCGTAGAAATGATGTTCTCTTGTCAGGAGAAGGAGTGGTCGAATGCAACCAGTGCCCCCCTTCTCTCACACTGGCACCTGTGACCATTCCTCAGACGCTTCCAGACAGCCCACTCTGGTTGGTTCTCAGTCTGAACCCCCCCCCCTACACACACACACACACACGCACACTGCCTCTTTCATCTCGTCTCTGGAGTCTCTCGGGTGGGAAGTCTCAGGTAAGAGGTGATGCAAGAGGAAGCACCTGGACTTGGATGATACTGACCACGAGGAAGGACATGAGTTCCTCCAAATCCCCCCATGATGAAGCCTCCTTTAGTGATCTGTTGAAGCTTCTCCTCCAGCATGGGAGAGGACTGCAGAAGTCCTGTCATCAGAGGAATAGTTATTTCTGGATGCCTTTGGGATCAGCTCATTTACATCCTGGGTGATTCCCCCTCTGAGCACACTGATCAACCTGGTGTCTTGGAGGGCATGGAAGGAACCTGATACACTGGAACCATTTTCCAAGAAGCCCAATAAAATACTTGCCCCTCCTAAAGACTGGGTACACTGAAATAAGGGACCCACTGTGGGTGCTGTCATGGTGGTAGCAGCTACAAAAAAAGGACATTCTGGAAGATAGTTTGTTAGTCCATCCCCCAAATAGGGAATCTTGTGCATTGGACCAATTAGGGAAGTACTCTTATGCTTCAACTACATTTGCGCTGAAGGCACTTAATTATTTAGCCTACTTGACAAGCCTTCAAAGGAACATAGTATCGGAAGTGTCAGTGGTTATTAAAACTCAGCAGACTCCAGGGTTGCAGAAGTATCTAGAGACTCAGTTGTCTACTTTGGAATTGATAGCCAGTGTCTCTGTGAAGTTATTATCCAGTGTGGGCGATAGAATGTCCCGAGCTGCTGGCACTGGCATCGCCACGTGTCTCCATGCTTGAATAAGATTGTGTAACTCTGAGGACTGCTTTAAGGTGCCTTTTATTAATGCCTCCTTTGTTGGCTCCTCACTGTCCTGGCTGAAAGTTTAAGCTACTTTGACAAGGAGTGTGCAAGACAGAAAGATGTTGTCTGCCATTGACATACATTTTGCTACCCCTTAGCAGTCATTCTCCTGGAACCAAAGGGGGAGTGTCTTTTCTTCTGGAAGTCACAGTAGTCATTCCAATCTGCTAGTCTTGAGGATTTGGTCTGTGGCAGAAGGGGTAACCACAATGGATGCAACCCACGAGACAGGGGCAGTCCACAAATCAGGGCTTCAGTGGTGCTTTCTCCAGGAGGCCCTTTCAGTGATCTTGACCTGACTGCCCTGCCCTGGAGGTAGTTGGGGGTTGTTTAGCTCTACACACAAAAGCTTGGGAGACCATCACTTCAGATGCACAAGTATTAGAGTCCTATTTAATTCCATTTATAGAACTTCCAAATTTGAATCCCTCTTGTCTCCTAGATGTCTCACCCTGACAGAGATGGGAAGCAGTTGTTGAGATTCAGAAGCTGCTTACCAATTGAGTCATCCAAGAGGTCCCACCAAACCAATGTGGATCCAGGGTCTACTGAAGATTCATTTTGGTTACAAAGAAAAGCAGGGACCACATGCCGATCTTGGATTTGAGCAGGCTCAATCCCTTTGTAAAGTAGACCAAGTTCTGTAGTCATGGTGCAGTCCATTGTACCATTGCTCAGGAAGGAAGATTAGATGAGCTTGATCACCTTCAAGGATGCCTACCATCATATAAAGATAGAGTGGTGTTGCAGGAGGTTTCTGCACTTCTGACATGGAGCCGATCATTATCAGTTCAGAGCACTGCCGTTTTGTCTCACTACTGACTCCTGGGTGTTCACCAAATGCATGGCAGTTGTAGTAGTCTGACTGTGTCTGCAGGGGTTTCAGGTCTTTCCTTACCTGGACGACTGGCTTCTAGTCACTCCCACAAGAGCATCCTTAGTCGGGACCATCCCCTCAGTGGGGATCACAGCCAGTAAGAAGAAGTCAAGTCTTCAGCCAGTTCAGTCACAAGAATTCATAGGTTGCCACTTGGATACCATTTCTCAAATTGCAAAGCTTCCAGCATCCAGAATTTTGAGTCTTTTGGTCTCAGGCAATATCTTTGCTGTCTTACAAAAAAGCCCCTGTCCGCTATACTTTTGAAGCTGTTGGGCCACATGGCAGCTTCCATTGGTCTGGTTCATCTAGCAAGGTATCACATGAGGGCTCTGCAATGGACTCTGGCAGTGCAATGGTCTTATGTAACACATCCCGTGGACTTGCCCATAATTCATATCAATGTATGTCGAGATCAGGTCAGATGATGACTGGAGTCTGTCTTGGTATCAAATAGGAAACCATTTTTTTGCCCCTTCATCTGACGATAGTCATGACAGACACCTCCTTTCTGGGTGGGGTGGGGCATTTCGAATGGAGGACTGTTCAAGGGGCCAATCTTCATATCGGTGTCTTAGAGATGAGGCAGTCCTCCTGGCTTTGCAAGCTTTTCAGGACATTCTCCCCAAGGGTGTAGTTTTGGTCCAGACACACTTGTCTGTTGTTTGAGGGTCTGGCAGTGGGCGATTTCATCTCACTGGTTTGTAATTGCAGTGCATATCCTGCAGAAGTCCAACATTTGAGCAGACAGTCTGATCAGGAGCAGTCTTCTTCCTCACAAGTGGTCCCTGAGTCCAAGAGTTGCTGGTCAGGTCTTTCAGTGCTGGGGCACTCAATGTTGTGACCTGTTAGCTTCCTGTTCAACACCAAGTGCAACAGCTATTATGTATTAGCCCCTCCTCAGAGGAAATCACTCAGGGATGCTCTTCTGTATGCTTGGCCTGGGTTTCTGTTGTACCGCTTATCCTCTGACTTATTTGATCATAAAATTTCTTCAGAAGCTGCCTTCAGCAGAGCGACTGTAATCTTCATAGCCCCCCTTTTGGCATGCCAGGTTTGTTTCTTCTTTCTTTGGCCTCTTCTGAAGCACCCTCCTTAGATGCTGAATCCCCTTCCGGATCTCATTTACCATCCCAGCAGTCTGGATCTGCCCAGTGTCCAGACTCTAAAGCTAACTGCATGGTCCTTCATGTTCCCCTGAATGCAAGGAGTCCCACTCTTTCTAGTAGTGTGGTGCATATCTTGCCTTACTCCCAGAAGATGTTTAAGGGAAGTAAATATTGTGGGAAGAAATAGCCAGGGAATTGTTATGGCTAGGCTTGTATAGGCCCTAGGGCTGATAGCCTAGTACCAACCTATGAACCTATAAGTGGAAGGTGTACACTAACACATGGAAGCATTTTGCTAATTGAGGCTGACTCTTGGGGTTTTGATCCCTTTTCAGCCTCCTTGGGGGCAGTCCTGGATTTTCTTTCGGGTTTGTTTAATGCTGGTTTCATGTCCTTTGTGATTTAAAGTGCAATTGGCAGCTATTTTCAAATTTCACGTTGGCAGGGTTAATGTGCTGTTAGCTGTTCTAAAGATTACAGCGGCTTTTCTTAGGGATACTTAACTGCTACATCCTCCTGTTTGGGACCTGAGTTGCAGGCGATCTCTTCTGTCCTTCATTGTTTGGTTTTACATAAGGCTAAGTTATCAGTACAGATCCTTCCTTCCTTTCTCCCCAAATGGCTACTGAGAATAACTTAAATCAAGCCATTCACCTTCCTGTGCTTTTCCCTGATTTCTCCAACAAAGGTGAATATTTGTTGCATTTCCTTGATGTACATAAGCAGCTGAGATTTTATCTTGATTGGATGAAGTCTTTCATGAAGTCCAAACCGTTGTTAGTCACTTTCTCCAAGTCTTTATTGAGTCAGCCTGTTTCTAAGGTTACGCTGTCCCAAGTGGCTGTCAGATTTGCATTGTTTTTGTTTGAGGGGAAAGTCTTTGCATCACAAACCAAAAGGTCATTCTACCAGAGCCATGGCAACTTCCACTGCCTTTTTCTCTATAGCCTTCTTGGATAATTTAAGTGCTACTGCTGCTTGGGTTGATCCCCATACCTTTGTGTCCTACTATAAGCTTCACATTCAGTCGAGATTCAGAGCTTACTTTGGTTCCATCTTGCTGCGCAATATTCTTCTTTAGAAACTCCCTAGATTTTACATGGCTGGGGCTCTGTCCTATAGGTTGAATCGAGACAGAGAAGACAACATCAGATATAAAAGTTATATACTCACCGTAACACTAGTTCCATGTTGTCTTTCTCCACCTGTTTCAAACTTCTCTCCCTCCTGCCCCCACTTTGTGGTGTGAGCTCCTTTTCATATGATGACTGCATCTGGGAGTTTGCTTTACCTTGTTATCTTTTCTCCTAGGCTGGTGTTTGTGAGGTAGTGAGGGGCTGGTGTTTGTGAGGTAGTGAGGGGCAAACTCAATCTCAATTTCTCTGGGTGAATAAGGCATTATGGGTAGAGGAGGTGGAGCTCAGCCAGCTGAAGCCTTGGAAATTTGTCCGGTCTCTGATCCGAGTTAGATCCGATAACCCACAGGCTGAACCAGATAGACAAAGACAACATTAGTCTAACATTATAACATGTACATAACTTTCATTTTCAGAATAATAAGTGTGGCCTATGTAGTCAGAAAATAATGCTTCCCAACTGTATTGTAGATGAAAAATAGCTGTAATGTAGCACAGGTCCTGCAGCAAAATTCCATTGCATCCACTACTGTTGATCAGACTTACAAAACTATGGCAGCAGACCAGGCAGATTTATGCAAATACAATTATTTTTAGCTGGAAGGAGATAAAAAAGCAGGAAATGTGAAATAAATGTAATGTTTTTTTGGAATACAGATCATATGGCAAATCACAATACTCCCACTATTAGTCTGTAACTGGAGCTTTTCTTTCCAGGGCACAGCTGAAAATGGGTTCTTTTTGACCTAGTTGGACTTTCCCGGTAAACAAATGTCAAATATATAAAATAAATAATAAATATTGTGAATCAGATGAAGGAGCCAATGTAAGTGCAATTACTTCTGGCAATAAAGAGGTAAAAAAGGCAGGAATTGTGAAGTAATTGCTTGTAAAGGCTGTTTGATTTTCAGGGGTCGATTAGAGTGTTCGCTCTTTTAATCTTTCGAGGTTATAATATAGACCCAGTTTATTGTTGTGTGCATGTTTACTGCCCATTGTATGCATATTGCATTCATTTGTTAATAATCTGTAATGGTATGCCATGTGGCTCAAGTTGTGGACAAAAGGGGTCTTTGTGCTAGTTAACAGGTGTAAATAAGAATTCAGGAGCCCTGCACAGTATAATCTGAGTTGGGCAGATACTGTGATTTCTGCAGATGATGCTAAGTTACCACTAGGCCTGTACACTGTGTTACTCTTGAAAAAAGTAGACCGTTCATAACCTCGTTTCTTTTGTGCATTGCATCTGCAATTTTTCAGCCATGCAGAAGCCATGTTGTTGACTGTAGGACTACTGCTTCTGTGCAAGTTTCAAGAAACTTATCCATATACTAGATGAAGCATAAAAATATGTATAAATGATATTCTCAGAATTCTACTATAGCAGAGGACATTAGCTTATCCTTTTCAAAATACAGCCTTATAGATTTGCAGATGCCATGTCTGTACTGTAAAGAAACAGCAGTATAACACCCCCATCCCCCGGTACTGTAAGGAGTACAGTAACACAGTAGTTATTATGTTTGCATCAGCATAAAGTTTGGTAAGTGAGTGCAAATATAGTCAGGATGTATAGTTCGCAGTTCTCTCTCTTTCCGTAGACTTGTGGTAGCAGGTGTTTACATTAGGTCTGCCTGCATGTCTGGCATTTGAACCCAGTTTCATGATTTCAGAATTCTTTAGTGACCTTCATTAGGGTGCATTCTTATGTTCACTGTATTGCACCAGAGAGCATAGATATAAATGGGTGGCACCTGGTTTGAGTTTTACTGCTTTTGAATTGAGCTTAAAGTCATAGTTTACTTCTTTGCGTTTTCTTATTCCTTTTTTCCTATTTTGGCAGAATTTACCCATAAAAACGCAGAAACCATTTTGCCACCATACACAGAGCTCCTTTGGATTTTGCATATAATCTTTTTATTGTAAATATTGTATATAGGTAAACTTTGTGTAAAATGTTCTTTTGCTTTTTGTCTATTTTTGTGCAAGTTACTGTCATGCATAATCTAGCTTTCTGTTGTAATTCAGTGTTATTGTCCTCTGGTTAATTGCCGTTTTTGTATCCCTGCGCTGAGACTGAAGTTAGTTCTGAAGGATCAGTGCTTTACCCCAATCTCCAAATTTAAGTATGTAAGTAAATAAAGAAAGGAAGAAGTCATGTTTAACAAGTTTCATTATAGCGGGCATAATCTAGACAGGGTGTATTTTATTACTTCGAAAGCTGTTTGCCAAAAGGCGTTTGCCCTATTATGTTTGGCCGAATGTGCTTAGACACTGGCTTTCAGCGGGGAAAAGGAGAGTTTCCTTTTCCGCACTGTTGTGCGATCTCAGAGTTGATATATATATATATATATATATATATATATATATATATATATATATATAATTAGCAGGGGCATGGGGTGCCTTGCTCTCTGCAAAAAGATGTTTTCTTTTTCTTTCTTTTTGTATATTTGCAACATTGTTGGTTCTGTGCTCTTTTTAATGTTTTTTGCATGTTTGTTTCTTTACTTCAGCTTAACAAACTAGATCCTCTAGACATTGGTGCTTACCAAGGCTAGTTCTTTTTGTTGGGTAAAGATCATAAAACATAACTGCTACCTGTTTGGAAATTCAATGTTCCTATGCACAGTTATTGGGTCAAGATACATAATTCACTTTTATTGGACAGTAATAGAGACGAGATAAAAGGCTTTTTGAATAGCTATGTGGGTCATCTGTGTCGGGTGTATGTAAAGCTTCATCATGCATGCCTAACTCTAGCACATGTACTCTGAAACTATGCATACCAGTAGCCTCCTCTCCCCACTCTGGAGTTGGAGGTAAGCAGGTAGTTTCTGCTTCTTCTGCCACTCATCATGTAGTTGCCTTGTCCCCATTACTTTTGTAGTGCCTTGGCCATGTAAAAGCCAACTGCTTCAAGTTGTACTGAAAAAAAGAAAGATGTGTGCATATGCCTGAAGAAAGTAGAAAGAAGCAAGTAAAATGCTTCAAAATCCAGACTCCTGGTGGCCCTTTTGCCCCGTTTTTTTTTTTTTTATTTTTTTTTTTTTTTTTGGATAGGTCTACTCCCTGTGTTGAGCATATTTTTTTCCTTTAGGAAGTACAGTAGAGGGTAAGCTGTATTTTGCTGTTAGTCAATCCAGCTGTGTTTTGTGTGTGTGTGTGTGTGTGTGTGTGTGTGTGTGTGTGTGTGTGTGTCTACTGGTAACACATTTTCCCCCAACTTCACCTCACCAAGTTTGTTCCTCATGGTACCATATCTGTGGCCTGCACCCGAATTGCCTCCTTTATCAGCATGCCATGTGTTGCTGTTGAGGACTCAGTGGTGACAGCTGGATGTTATGTGGTCCTATCTCGCCTACATTCCTTACTCATGGGTTCGGAGCCGAGAATCGTCTCCGACTCGGCCAAATTTCTCTAGCACGAAGTCTCTAATTCGCTGGGCTAACCCGGTATCCCAGGATGCACCTCACCCTAGCCCCAGATCTCGTTTGCCGTTCGTAGAGTTAGGACGTGGTCTCCCTTGGCTGTGGCTAAGTACCCTTTTAAAATACTTTTAGTATTTTAGCAGTCTTCCTTTTGACAAAAGCTATTTTGATAGCTAACTTGTACCTGAATAGTTGTTGCATGAGGTTTTGAGAGTTTAGTGTTTTGTGGTATCCCTACTGTTTTCGCGGGCTAGGCCCATTTAAGTTAGAGGACCTAGTCCTCTCCAGTGTGTTCCCGTGTTGTGTTGTGCTGTTGTGTTAGTGGTTAACTCCCTTTTAGGAAGCATTTAAGTTAGAGTTTCCTGGTCCATTTAAGTGCTTGTTGGTCTTCCCGCCCTCCTTTTGTGTTTGACTCTGTCAGTTGTGTGTGGCGCGGTTGCTTGCCATGTCGAAAGAACTAAAGGAACATAAACCCTCTGGGTTTAAGAAGTGTACAAAATGTGGCTATAAAATGTCCATTACAGATGTGTTTATTGTCTTGGTGCTATTCACTTGCAAGAGTCCTGCAGTTTCTGTCATGTTTTTAGCCTTAGGGTACTGCAGGAACATAAAAATAAACTGATTTTGAAGGGTCTGTTCAAGCCCTCCTTTGAGGAGGCCTTGGAGTCGTCTCCACCTTCTAGTACCAAGTCTAAGCCTCCTAAGGCCAAGAAAAGAGCTCCAGCTCCGTCTGCTTCTTTGGAGCTATCGGAGAAGGTTTGTAAATTGGATACTTCCTCCTCGGCTCCACTGTCCTCGGGGCCGAAGGAGAAGGACTCTGAAATGGATACTACCTCCTTGGCTGTATTGTCCTTGGGGCCGCAGGAGGTATCTATTGTACTGAGTCTACCTCGGCTCCGATATTTTTGGAACCTCTTCGGAGCAGGTCACCCAGTGTCAGGCATGTGTCTCCAGTCGGGAGATCTAGATCTCCTTCTATTGCTTCCAAATCCTCTAGGCTGTCTGATTTGGATGTGGATAGGGTGGTCCAGAGGCTCCCTCAGTCACCGGTGTTAGCAAAACTGTTTTCGGCTCTGACCCAGTCGGCTCCGGAGCCGGTTCCCATTCTTGCACCGATGATTCCTCCGCTGAACACCCATGTGTCGTCGGTGCCAGAATGCTCCGCGTCGAGTGATGTTCTGGTGTCGGCTCCGATACCCCAGGTGAGTCTATCGGAGCCGGCTTCGGCTCCAATTAGGTCGGCTCCATTCTCTGGTTTCGGCACTCGGGTTTCCTCAGTCGGACCCGAGGGAGATACCTCGGGACTCCTGTCAGTTCCGAGCCTCCCTCTCGGTGCTTCGGCTCAGGGAATCTCGACTCCGGTCGTGGTCTTGGAGACTGGTCGGTCCTCGGACTCCGGGGGACCAGCCTTCGAGGCCATGAGGAGCGCCCTGGTCAGGTCGTCAGGTACCTCACCTGGATCAGTCACTCCGTCCCTTACACCCTGGCTATAGCCTCTGACGCCCCCCTCTCCATGGACGGCGGAGCCCAAGGTCTGGGGATACCCCCTTGAGCGGTCCCCTACTTTCTGAGGGCCCCTCAGTGTCGGTTTCTGAGGAGCCTCCCAGTAAGAAGTCGTGCAAGAGGAAGCACATCGACTCCCAGGACGAGTCACTCACTTCCGATACCGACCTCGAGGAATCAGAGGGGTCCAACAAGTCGTCCTCCGATGATGTCTCTTTCTCCGACATCCTGGAGATTTTGAGACAGAGGAGCGACTGACCCTCCAAGACCCCCTCTGAGGAGGAGTCGGTATTCCTCAAGGCCTTCGAAGCTCAACCCTCCGCCTCCTGGGTGTCTCCACCCTTCGACAAACTCTTGGACTTGATTTGTCGAAGGGTGTGGGAGAACCCTGATTCCGCGGAACCGATGCCCAGACGTCCAAACAAGTTCCTGTCTGCTCCCCCGGGCAAACAGTTCCTTACCAAAGGGGTTTCAGTAGATGCCTTGGTGGTGGCGGCAGCCACTCAGCAGGAAGTTGCAGAGGCTTCTTCTTCAGTCCACCCTCCTAAGAAGGAGTCCAGGAGTATGTACCAGTATGGGAAGTGTACCCTGTCTTCGGCGACCTTTACCTTACGGTCGTTGAATTACCTCTGTCATTTCACTCGGCTCCAAAAAGATCTCCTGAAGGAGCTAGGAGATACTCTGACGGGTAACATGCCTGAGGCGGTAGCGCAGACTGTTAACGCCCAGTTGTCTACCCTAGGGTCCATGGTCAACTCTTCTATGAGGCTCATATCTTATGCAGCCGAAGGGGCGAGTAGGGCAGCTAGCTCAGGCGTAGCTCTCAGAAGGCAAGCCTGGATGCGCCTGTGTCATTTCGCGGAGGCCTTTAAGTCTTCCTTCACTGACGCCCTCTTTGATGGGTCCTTTCTCTTCGGACCCAAAGTGAAAGACACCCTCACCAGATGCAAACAGGAGGGAAAGACCCTATCTGCCGTAGGGGCCCATTTTTCTCTCCCTTCTAGGCCTTATCCCAAGGCTCAGAGAGGAGGGAAGATGTGGTTCAAAAAGTCTCAGAGGTCCTTTCTCGCAGCTCAAGGTGAGTCCCCATCCAGAGGCAGAGGGGGGGGGGAATTATTCCAGAAGACGCCATCCTAGAGGCAGAGGAGGCCCCCGCAACTCGGGTGACCGCGATTCCTTTCATGGTTCTTCCTTCCAGCGTTCCTGAGGTGTTGCCCGACTGTGCTATTCCGGAGCCAGTCGGGGACCGAATTTCGTTGCATCCGGAAGCCTGGGAAAGCATCACCCAGGATTGTTGGGTGCTCTGAATAGTTACCGGAGGTTACACTATTCCCTTTGCGTCAACACCCCCTCCAGTCAGAAGGATCCCAGACGTCCCACCCAGTCAACAGGATCAAGCAGCACTAGAAGTTGCAAAGCTGCTAGAAAAAGGAGTCATCCAACCAGTTCCCTCAGACCATGTCGGATCAGGAACTTACTCTGGATCTCAGTCGATTGAATTGCTACTTTCTAAAGTCCAAGTTCCTAATGGTCACACTTCAGTCCATTTTTCCACTGCTGGAGAAAGGAGTATGGATGTGCTCCATCGATCTCAAGGATGCCTACTACCACATCAAAATGGAGAAGGCATCCAGGAGTCATTTACGCTTCTGGCTAGGAGCCAGTCACTTCCAGTTTCGTGCCCTGCCCTTTGGTCTCACCACAGCCCCCAGGGTGTTTACCAAGTGTTTGGCAGTGGTGACAGCTCACCTGAGACATCTAGGATTCCAGGTGTTTCTGTATCTGGACGACTGGCTTCTCGCCACCCCCACCAGGCATCTGCTCATTCAAGCCAGGGAGACGACCATCTCACTTTGCCAACGTCTAGGAATTACTTTGAACTGGGAAAAATCTGCCTTGCAGCCCTCACAGCATGTTGTTTTTATAGGTGCAGAGCTAGACTCTATTCAAATGCACGCCTTTCTGCCACAGGACAGGATAAGAGTGTTGCAGTCTCAGATCCACGCACTGTTGCCCCTCAGAAAAGCTCAGGTCAGGTTAATTCTTCAGCTCTTGGGATCCATGGCCTCCACCATCATGCTGGTACCTCTGGCCAGGTTACACATGCGGATCCTACAGTGGCTCCTGTCGGTTCAGTGGTCCTTTCAAAAGCTTCCTCTTTCCCACTTGATACTTCTCACGGAGCGATACAAATAGGACCTCCTCTGGTGGCTACACTCCTCCAGTCTGGACAGAGGAAGGAGCTTGGTTCCTATGTCTCCAGTGGCTACGGTGACCACGGACGCCTCCCAGATGGGGTGGGGGGGCATTATCTAGGCAGGACGGACCAAGGCACCTGGCAAGATCACGAAGAACACTTGCACATCAATGTTCTGGAGATGAGAGTGGTGTTTCTGGCGTTATGAGCACTCCAGGACTCTCTACCTCTGGGAACGATTGCAATTCACTCGGACAACATGTCTGTAGTGTGGTACCTGAACAAGCAGGGGGGAACCAAATCTTATCCCCTCTGCAGAGAGGCCATGCGAGTGTGGCAGTGGGCAGTGTCTTCCCAATGGTTTGTAGTGGCAACGCACATTCTGGGGAAGTCCAACGTGATAGCGACAGGCTAAGCAGAGCTATTCTGATGCCTCACGAGTGGTCCCTGAACAACCGAGTGACGGTTCAGATCTTCAAAAGGTGGGGTCAGCCTTGCTGCGATCTCTTCACCAGCCCCCTCAATGCCAAATGCAGCAAGTACTTCACTCTGATCCCCCCACAGGAGGAATCACCCAGGGACACACTAGCTCACGATTGGCCCCCCGGTCTGGTCTATGCTTTCCCTCCGTTTCCTCTGTTACCAAGAGTGGTACAGAAAGCCATATCCTTGGGAAGCAGGATGATCCTTATTGCTCCACACTGACCTTGACAAGTATGGTTCCCTTTTCTTCAATGGTACGCACTGGACGGTCCGCGGACTCTGGACCCAGTGCCGGACCTCCTGATTCACATGTCAGGACAACTTCATCCATCCCTGCGAATTCTCAGGTTGACAGCCTGGCTGCTCCACTTCCGTCGCTAGTCAGGTGACATTCCTTATCACCTGAAGTGGTGGACATCTTGTCTTCTTCTCATAAGTCTTCCACCAGGAAGATTTATTCCAGCAAATGGAGGAGATTCTCCATTTGGGCTCAGGCCCAAGGTTTGGACCCCTTCACAGCCCCTATTCCATCGGTCTTAGATTTTTTAGCCATGTTGTTCCGTCAGGGCTCCGTGCCCGCTACCGTTAAAGTACAGTTGGCTGCAATTTCCAATTTTCAGACATCTTATGAGCCCTCTCTTATGGGCCACAAACACTGTAAAGCCTTTCTAAAAGGCGCTTGGTTACTTCGTCCCCCAGTTTCTGAACCTGTACTGCCATGGGACTTGAACCTTGTGCTACAAGCTATTACGTCACCACCCTTTGAACCGGCTGCCACTTGCGACTTAAAATTCTTATCTTGGAAGACGGCTTTTCTGATGGCCATTACATCGGCCAAGAGGGTATCAGAACTTCAAGCTTTGTCCATTAAACCTCCGTATTTGATCTTTCATAAGGACAGAGTTTCCCTGAGGCTTAACCCATCCTTCCTTCCGAAGGTGTCATCCACTGTCAATCTCCTTCAATCTATTGAGCTACCAGTGTTTTTTCCGGACTTTTCCAATAAAGCAGAGTTCAGGTTTCATCAGTTGGATGTGCACAGACAGCTGAGATTTTATTTACATAGGACTAAGCATGTTGGGAAATCTGATCAACTGTTTGTGTCCTTTTCAGAGAACAGAGCAGGTTGTCCTATTTCCAAGTGCACAATTTCTAAATGGATCAAAGATTGTATTTCATTCATCTATTCATCAGTAGACAGAACTTTACCCTTTCCCGTCAAGGCTCATTCTACCAGGGCTATGTCTACATCAGTAGCTTTCCATGCTGGGCTTTCCTTGGATGATATTTGTGCTGCGGCCACTTGGGCTTCTCCTAACACTTTTATTACTCATTACAAGCTGGACGTGGCTTCTAGGGGCCGGGCTTCCTTTGGTTCCACAGTTCTCAGGAGTATCTTCTTATGAGCCTCCCAGGATAGAGGTGCTGGGGACGCTGTCCCGTGAGTAAGGAATGTAGGCGAGATAGGACCACATAACATCAGTTAGTTATGTACTCACCATAAAGATCGATGTATGTGGTCCATCTCGCCTACATTCCTACGTACCCTCACACCTGCCCCCTTCCTAGAGGATTTTGAAGAATATTGGCTCTGTGGACCCTTCAAGGTCAGTGATTTGGTTCCCTTATCTGGCTGGAATTTCTTCCAGTGTTTATTGAGTATGGGTTATGAGTGTTATGATTGTTATGATTGCAAACAAGATCTGGGGCTAGGGCGAGGTGCATCCTTGGATACCGGGTTAGCCCAGCCAATTAGAGACTTCATGCTAGAGAAATTTGGCCGAGTCTGAGCCGATTCTCAGCTCCGAACCCGTGAGTAAGGAATGTAGGAGAGATGGACCACATACATCGATCGTTATGGTGAGTACATAACTAACTGTTTTGAGCTGCCTGCACTGCATAGTCAGCAGTCAATGTCATAGGCAGAGCATCAACCTCACTTCGCTGGTATTTCAGAGATGCCTGCTTAAACAAACAGTTGACAAAGTCAGCATCTTTCCTTCTGCTATGTGTTCCTATCATGCCTTTTTCCTGCATTTAACAGTAAAAACGTACGTCATTGCCCAACAGTACTCTCTCTAAACTGCAGTTTAAAACTCCCAATTAGTCACTGGAAGGTAACAGTGAAGACACCAACACAACTCTGATTTGGTTTGTTTTATGTAAAAAAGCTTTCACTAAATGAAGCATGCTGGAATGAATTATCTACAAGAAGTAGAAATCAGAAAAGTACTGCATAACATGAAATAAAAAGAAAGCATCTTGGCTGAAATACAGAAACATCCCACTTTGGGCACTAACTGCTGCGGCGAAAAGGGGCATTTTCCACAATCCTGTTTGGTGATATGTGTAGCCACAATGAGAGAAAATCTTATTATCATATAATTTGCCCCCTCATTCAGTCTCCCACACACGTTCAGAAACACACACACATGCCTATACACACACAGACACACACACACACTCCTCAATTGTTTCTGAGGTACAGAACATCTCTGATGGTGTGTCTTATTTTTATCCTGCCCCTAGTATATCACAGATGATAACAGTCAGTCAGTAATGCCAGGCATTATAATTGTATTCTTACTCAGAAATTGCTTCATGATGCAAGACCTGTTGCCCCATTAACTTTTTATGTGACTTAGAGTAATACGCACCTCCCCCATATTTGACTTAGAGAAATGTTCAGTCCCCCCTACATGTTACTTAGAGTAATATGCAGCTGCCCCACATATGTGTTAGAGCAATGTACAGCCCCCCACATGTGAGTTAGAGTAATATGCAGCCCCCCCATATGTGTCTTGAGTAATATGCATCCCCCTCCACAGGTGATTTTGAATAATATGTAGCCCCCCCACATGTGACTTGAAGTAATATATATCCCCCATGCATGCAGGCACATACATACACAAACACACACCAACAGTGTCATACCTCTGTGTGACTCAGCTGTTCCTGATGTTGCAGTCTATCCCCTTATCCTGCCCTGTCCCTCCTAACAAACAGATCTTCACAGTCAGTAATGCCAGACCTTAGAGTTTCATACATCTTGTTCAGAAGATGCACTGTGATACAAGACATGTTGTTCTATTAACTTTTTAAATACTTTGGAGTAATATGTAAAGTGTGTCCCCGATGTCTAGTATCGCCCCCTCCTATATTATTTATAATTCAAAACATCCTTTGTGATGCAAAATCTCTTGTTCTGTTAACTTTGTAAGTGACTGAGGGTAATATTTAAAGAATATTCTTTGTCTTGTGTTACCTCCCCCCCCCCCCCCCCCCAGTATTTCTTACTGACGGAAAAGCCTCTCAATAGCCTGAAAACATGTTGTTTTTGTTCATTTTTTACATTTCATAGAGTAATATGTAGAGAATGTGCCTGGTGCCTAGTGTTCCCCTGATAATACTTATGTTTAAAACATCCTTTGTGCTGCAAAATCTGTTGTTCTGTTAACTTTGTAAGTGGCTTGGGGTAATATTTAAAGAATGTCCCTGGTGTGTAGTGCCTCTCATACTTAATTTTTCAGAAAGGTCTCTGTAACACCTCTTGTTCTGTTAACTTTTTACATGCTTTAGAAAAATATTTAAAGATCCCTGTTGTCTAGCGATCCCCCCAGTGTTACAGCCTTTGCTCATTGGAATTTAGGGGAGGTTAGACATGAGGCAGCCACCTCCATACATACAGAGATGCATACTCTCACAGACACTCACTGTAGATCCCCCCCCCCCCAACCCAATCACACTTGCAGTTGTGCGGTTCTAATGTTCTTCCCTCCCATAATACTTATTGTTCAAAACATTTTTTTGTCTACAAAGTCTGTGCTCCATTAACTTTGTAAGTGACTTAGGGTAATAATTAAAGAATATCACTGGTGTCTTGTGTTTTTGGTGAGCAAGTCCACAAATACATGCAATTCTTTCTTGATAAAGGCCTTGTCTTACTTTTTTTCCAGACAGTTCTTTGGCAGGGGTCTCTCAGTGAAGCTAATCAAAAAAATATTGTATTTTCGATGGAGTTGTTTTCCGGAAGTTTCAGTGACAGCCTTCTGTTTACTATAGGAACACGAGGGAATGTTTTTTCAGCATTTTCTGCAGTGTCCATAGATAACATTGATTTAAATTTTGGACTTTGTGCAAAAAGAAACCTCTTTTAAAACTTACAGAAAACCACAGACTCTTATACTTGGACATCAGAGGTCTTTCTGGAATTTCTTTATGTTAAAAAGAAAAGTGACATCCAGAAAGTCTCAAGAAAATTCTGCCATACCAGAAAGTCTCAAGAAAATTCTGCCATACCATAAACTTTACCCAGATCTGAAAGGATTAGGAAGAGAGATTGGATAAGCAATTCACTAAGAAACAATGGGGGATATATGTGTGACTCCCAGATATGCAGCAAAGTCTAGAAGATTTAGGATCTTTGCTTGGAAGTGTTTACATAGGTGTTTTTATACCCCACAACATTTTCCTTGTGTAGATAGCAAATGTTGGAGGTGTGATGGGGAAGAAAAAGGTAATTTGGTACATATTTTTGAGAGTGTAATGATTTGGCAGACTTTAAAAATTCCCTGCAGACTACTCTATTAGAAATACTGGGTGAGCAAATAGTTATAACTAAGGGAATGATTTTTCTGAGTTAGGATGTTGTTGTTGTGTCTTTCGGCTTTTCCCGGTTAGGGGTCGCCACAGCGGAACTCCGGTCCGCTAATGATTGGCAGTGGATTTTTACGTGCCGAGTTGCCATCCCTGACGCACAACCTTCAACGAAGGTACGCCCATTCACGCATGTCTCCACACAGAAGACACTTTAGCTGAGAATCGAACAGGACAACGTCTTACTGTGAGCACCACCACCGCAGCTAATTTTTCTGAGTTATGATATAGAATCGTAATTGCGTAGACATAGTAAGGCCTTGCTGATTCTAATTATGGTGGCTGCCGAAAAACAGTTACTAGAAAAAAGAAATCAAAGTCTAAACCAACTATACTAGAAGTAGTGAATATAATAATAGAGATAAAATAACTGGAAAGGGGATCCTTAGAAAAGGGAAGGAGCAAATTATGTAGAAAAAATGGGACTTATGGGAACAATACATGTAAAGTAATGTTCTGAAGGAAGAATGAGCTTTAAAAGAAGGCAGGATTTGAATGAGCTATGTAATGTTTGACTAACAATAACTGGATAGATTTTAAGTGATGTGTAATGTTTGCAACTAAAATATGTCAGTATGTTTTTTTCATTTATATAAATGCATGATAAGTGATAATTTAATAAAGATGTTTCTTGTTTAAAAAAAACACTAGGCAAGAGATCATGTAGCTCCTACCATACTTTTCAAATATGCTCCTTTTCCAAATTGAGTAGGGCTGTACATGGTAGTCCTGGTGTAAATTTGTGTCTGTCCATGCACCATCAAGACTTGCCTTAAAAGTAGCAGATGTAGTACTTTGTTTGACCTAGAGTGATAACTTATCCCATAGGTTCGGAGTATGTTGAGATAAAGACAGATCCTTCAGCGAGTCTTTTTTTGGTATAGTGATTAAACATTGGGTCCTTTGTAGCTTGAAAGCATGATGTAGGTCACCTCAGAGAAGCTGGTAAGCTACTGAGTTTAAGGGAACTTGTAATAATCTATTGGGATAGTTAATGAGTTAAAACCTTTAATTTTCTTGGTTAAAATGTTTCCAACTGAACAGAATGCTTGGGATCTGTACATAGTAAAAGAGGCATTCTATTTGATGATGGGTCTGTACAATGGTCAGGTGACTTGTTTGTATGTTGTGGATGTTCTCTGGAAATTATCTGGGCCAGATAGAAGGAATTCCTGACTGTGTTGGAAGCATGATGGATGAATGACTGAGATTTGATGACATAAGTACCTGGGTCTTTCATGATCTTGTCTGCCTGAAGGGGAGTACCATTTATAATGTACGAGGTGGGAAGACCTTTTATGCCGAATACTATTGTGCTGTACTTTTTTTCATTTAGCTTGAGACTTTGCGATATAACCATGTTTGCGCATATTCTGGTTCTTATTGGAGATGTTTAATATCAGTGATTGAGCATGTCTAGTGCCCAGCTTGAAGTCATCAGCAAACTAGTTCAGTCTCACTTCTGGGATATTGGCTTGCATGTCTCCAGAGTAAATGCTAAACAGGAAAGGAGTCACCACTGATCTCTGCGATACCCCACTAGTTATAATTTTACATTCATTGGAGGTGCCAGGAACTTTCACAACTTGGGATTGTTTGGCTAGCCAGTTTGCAATCCTAACAGACAGTGCAGAGGTTTACGTTAAGTCTGTCTAATTTTTTAGTAATCTCATCATGAGGATAGTATCAAAAGGCTTGGTCAGGCTGAGGTAAACAGCATGCATTGAGTGACCACTGTCCACAGCATCTGTAACGTTTTCAAATAAGCTTACTAAGTTCAGAAGACAGAAACTACCCTTCCTAAAAGTGAACTGGCTGGGGGCTAGTTCAGTTGAATTACATGTCTTCATAAACACATTCTGCTGAGATACATTCCATAGCTTTGCATTTAAGGCTGGTGAGGCTGATGGACTTCTAATTACTTGGGTCCATACCCTTGTGTAAGTGAGTAATGGTTTGGGTGTGTGGAAGGTACCCTGAAACTTTAGAAGCTCTCCAGCTGTTCTATCATATGCAGCATATAACCCATATAACTAAAAATACTGCTACAGTGATCATTCATACCATATGGTAAGTTCACTGTACTTTCTCCAGGCATCAGGTATAAACACCATGAATAGGCTACAGTTGAACAATTTAAGTAGAGGCTCAGATGTTGCATATTTGGCACTAATAAGAATGCAGCCTGATTTGCTGTCTTGCCCAATTGAAGTATTGTTTTTAGCCCTTCACAGGGATTCTAAAACATGTTCCCTAATTATTTCCTGGGAAACTAATTTGTCTCGATAGTTGGGACAACAGTGAGGGTAGATAGGGTTAGTTTAGCATAAAATTTGCTTGATAATATATTGGCTATAATATCCATGGCTCTGAATGTGTGATAATATTACTGATGACCTCAGTGTATTGTTGAATGTTATTCCTTAATTGCCTGACAAACCTGAAGAAAGTTTTGAAGTTTCCTTCGGTATGTGCAATGACCTTTAGTTTGTACTCTTGTGGGGCTGGCTTTCTTACAGCTATTCATAGTTTTTGATGGTTTCTCTTCAGTTTAACCTGCCTGTCTTGCAAACAGAAGTCTGGATGTTGTTTCTAGACAAAAAATTTGGTTCTGTTCACTTTGAAATCCAGAATGACCGTATAACACAATTTCTTCATGGAAAAAAGAGAAACTCCTGCCTGTTCAGAGCTGTGCCTCTTTTAACCTTTATCACCCTAGTGGGGTTTTTTTTGTTTGTTTGTTTTTCAAAATGTCAGCATTTCTTTGCTTAGTCAGTTGTCCCTTTGGCTGTTCTGTGAAAGAAGACCTTTGTCTGACATAAGATTGCACACTACAACTGTCTAGATTTAGGATATTTCAGTAAACCTTCAAATTCAAACCTACTGCTCTTTGAGTTGCTGCATTTTATTGTGCCTGATACTGATCTGTTAGGAGCAGCTTTCCTCCCTTTAGATAGGCTGCACAAGCTGTCAGGAGCAGCATTCCTTCATTTGAATTGGCCACACAAACTGATAGAAGTAGCCTTCCTCCCTTTGGATGGGCCACACACCCAAGTTCATGTCAAGACACTGTTGACTTCTACACTCAATCCATTAGTATGGGAGATGCTAGAAACAGTGTTTTGTCTTTACGGCAGCAGACATGCCTCTAGCACCAGAAACCCACATTCATTTTCCTATTTTCAGCTATATTAAAAGTCCTTTTGGCCCAAAGAAAAGACTTTTGTTTACAAAGTTCACAGTTTGACATAACACTATGTCTGTCTGTCTATCTGCATGTCTGTCTGTTTTGTTCTGTTTGTTACTGCATTTTTCAGACTGGTAATGTTTGCCACAGGTGCCTCATATTCCTTACACCTCCACAACCCCATTATCATCTGTATTGTCACCTCCTCTGGACAGTAGCCTGTTTTGGCATGTTGCATTGGAATGGAGAGTTGCACTAATTGTCAGTTGGCAATGTGGAGATTTACCTTTTTGTCCTTGACCTTTGGCTATACATTACATACACCTTGCCTGAATGGGCTGTGGGCATGCCCCCTCCTGAGCATGCCAGTCTAAGGTGTAGCCATGTTTGCTTTATTTACTTGTTATCTAGGTTTGCAAGTTTTTTTTTTTCT
This sequence comes from Protopterus annectens, assembly GCF_019279795.1. Classification (NCBI taxonomy): domain Eukaryota; kingdom Metazoa; phylum Chordata; order Ceratodontiformes; family Protopteridae; genus Protopterus; species Protopterus annectens. The sequence continues at coordinate 596,976,041 of NC_056733.1, forward strand.
TTTGGACCCGTTTAAGCCATGACCCAACCACAGAGACAAGGCTAACTGTGGTATTTATGGGCATATAGGTTTATTTGTTTCTCTTACAGTGCCATCAGTGATTCAGTGCTTTTTTTTTTGGGGGGGGTCCTCTTTCTCTGTGGTTTTGCAGTCACAGAGTCAGTGTAGTACAAGCAAGGAGAATGCAGCAGTGACGCTCTCCCCATATGGGTGATCAAGACAGCTTGCCTCCCTTTTTGCTTGTTATTTTTTATGTCTTTAAGATAAGATAGAAAATAAGATTCCTTTATTGTCATTGCACAAGTGTAACGAAATTTGTAGCAACACTAAGGTGCATTCAGATACAATGAATATGAAAAAATAAGAGAATACAGTACAGTATAATATAGTGCAATACAGTACAATAAAAACAACTAAGTTATTGCACTTGGGTATATTGCACATAAAAAGAATAAAATAAGGTGCAAACTTAACAAACATATACCTTATTGCGCAATGTGCTAGTCAAAAATCACTGAATGTGAGTATTTAGCATTATTCAGTTCTTATATGTCTCTGGGATAGAAACTGTTCTTAAGTCGGTTTCTCCATGATGGAATGGACCCAAACAATCTGCTGTCAGGTAGCAGCTCAGACAGGTGATGTCCAGGATGATAAGGGTCTATCAAGATGTTGGTTACCCTACTGAGACAGTAAGAGTTGAAGAGTTCCCCCAAAGAGAGCAGTGGGCAGCCAATTATTTTCTGGGCAGAATTAATGATCCTTTGAAGGGCCTTCCTGTCTTCTGCCGAGCTGTTGGTATAGCATGTAGAAATGCAGTATTTCAGCACACTTTCAATAAAACCGTGGTAAAAAGACACCAGTAGCTTCTCCTGCAGGTTGTTTTCCTGAGGATCTTCAGGAAATGGAGCCTCTGCTGTACCTTCTTTACTGCCTGTGTGGTGTTTATGGACTAAAAGAGGTCTTCTGCTGTATGTATACCCAGAAACTTGAAGAGAAGACAGGAACCCTTTCCACACAATCTCCATTGATGTATATTGGGTTGTGATCTGCGTTGTGCCTCTGAATATTTTCCGTATACTATGCTGTCAGTCATTGAACTTTATTTCATTTCTGTCTCGTCTCCTCCTGAAATAAGTCCAACCACTGTTGTGTTGTCTGCATACTTAATGATGATATTAGTAGAATGAGAGAGGACACAGTCATGGGTTTAAAGTGTATACAGGAGGGGGCTCAGCACACAGCCTTGTGGGCTCCTGTGTTTAGCATGAGAGTGGAGGAGAGGTACGGGCCTAGTCTAATTATCTGAGAATGGTTAGTCAAAAAGTCTTTTATCCAATGGCAGGCAGGTTGTGAAAGTCCAAGGCCAGCAAGCTTAGTGACCAGTCTAGCCAGGCTAACTGTATTAAAAGCTGAACTAAGGTATACACAGAGCATCCTCACATAGCTCCCCTGCTGCTCAAGATGGCAAAGTGCAGTCTGTGAGGCAGTGGAGATGACATTTTCCGTAGACCTATTTGCTCTGTAAGCATATTGGTGTGTATCAAAGATGACTGGGAGTCTGTCCTTGATGTATCTAAGGACCAGTTGTCCAAAGCACTTCATAATGACTAGAGTAAGTGCCACTGGACGGTAGTCATTGAGACTGCTGATGACAGGTTTCTTTGGCAGTGGAGTGATCGTAGTAGACTTCAGACAAGATGGAATAGTAGACTTTGAGACAGGTTGAAGGTCTTTGTAAGACCCCACAGAGCTGGTCCGTGCATTATTTCAGCACCCATCCCACATGCATTTAGGGAGATTTGTGCAGTTTCTTCGTCTGGTCATAGCCTCATCCAAACACGGTTCTATGATTCATAGTGGAAGTGGAGAGGTAAGACTAGCTAGTCTGGTAGCAAATTGTTGGAGATGAGAAGAAGCTGGAGTAATGGGACAATGACAAACCCAAACAGAGAGAGAGAACATGAATGTGAACATTTTTCACACAGAGTAAGTAGAAGTCAGGACTAAACCCCAGACTGTGGAACTATGAGGTAAAAGCCCTAACCAGTGAAATAGTATGCCATTTAGGTTCTAGTCTACGGTGAGTGTGCAGATGTTGATCATGGCTGCACTGTCTCCTGGCTTCCCTCAAAGAACAGTTTAACTATGGTGGTGTTAATATTGTGGGTTTCATGTTGCTGACTTGAATCTGTTAATTTAAAATGTACTGCTATGAGAAAGAACTCAAGAGGCACCTTGTCCTTCATCCTCTGTCTTCTTAACGCCCACTGGTGGAGAAACTGTCTGACTGTCTAGTATAGAAGCCTTCTTGAAGACGGGAACAAGTCATGAAGTTCTCACTGTGATGCGAGAGCTTTAAGAGAGGCTCTTGCAGTAGATGTTCTTCGTGTTTCACTGTTGCAGTCATTACATTTGGGTAATCCTGCTGGCAGGTTGCCCTCAAGCGGCCTGAATTCCAAAGTCCTGGGTCCTGTGTTGGCTGCTGTCACCCCTTCCCTGACGTCAGGTCGTCAGGGGTATAAAAGAAGCAGCCGACGTCATTTTCTTCAGTCTTTCTTGCCGCGCGGTACCCGAAGCAGAAGCAGTTCGCAAGTGCCGGTCGGCCGACTCCTGAGATTTTCCTGTTCGAGTTTCAGATCCGAAGTTTTCAATAAAGCTAAGTACCCCATTGGGGAAACTTTTTTCTTGCTCCAGACCGATGTCAGAAAAAGTAAATAATTGTATTTCTTGTGGGAAGCAAATACCTCATAAGGATTTTTATTCTTACTGTATTCCTTGCCTAGGCCCTGATCACAACGTTTCTAGTTGTCGGTTTTGTGTTAGATTTAACCAACGCACTATTAAGCGTCGGTATGATTTTTGCTTTAAACTATTTTGGACGCCGGTTTAATTATCCAGAAATGTCGTCGGATAGCCATCCGACTACAGGAGTTCACAAAAAACGCAAAGACGCAAAGAAAAGGAGAGAGACAACCAAGGCCCAAAACCGACGACGAAGCTTCTCCTAAGCCAAGTCGCCAGTTGCCAGTTCGCCAGTTCTCATTGAGGCGCTTTCACAGCCCCTGATGCACGCTACTTTAGAGTCGCAGGCCGCTACCGACTCCCACGTGGAGTCGGCCATGCTGCTGGAAACTCAAGGTATTGGAGCCTTGGATACTATTCCTTCAGATGGGTCCGGAGCCGCTGAGCAGACACTGGCTTCTGAGGGGGTATTCAGACCTAAACATCTTTTATATTAAACCAACTTCAGCTTCAAAGGCAAAGACTAAATCACCTTCTAAAGCAAAGAAACAAACTCAAGAGCCACGTGGTCAGGCCTCTATACCCAAAAAACAGATGCTCAAAGTGGCCGAAGACTTGGTTACCTTGATCAGGGGTTCCCTTCCCCCTCCTGATAAGAGGTCTAGGCAAGAGACTGACTATGAATCTTCAGATCAGGTCAGGTTTCCATTTCTTCTGATTCCTCTTCAGATCAGGAATATTCTCTTCCCCCCTATGAGGATTCTGATGCTGAAGAATCTATACCTTCAGCTTCTCCTCCAAAGGACTTTTCTTTTGGGGAAACCTTGCATACCATGAGGGAGCATTTCTACTGGGAGAGCCAAGATCTTTCAGAATCTAAAAAGAGGCTCAGGGATTTCCTTTTACTACCTCAACACAGGCCACTAGCCATTCCACCTGTTAGACATTGTAGATGATGTGTTTTCGGAGTCTAGTCTTGCCCCTGACTCCTTACCTCCAGCTCCTGTTAAGCCTGACAGATATTACAGGGTTCCTGACTCTCATAAATTCCTTTTTAAAAACCCTGCTGCAGACCCAGAAACTATTTCTCAGGGTCCCAAAGGAGTTAAGGCTTCCGCTGCAAAAAACCCTACCCCCTCTGACAGAGATTCTAGGGCACTGGATAGATGGGGAAAAAGGTTTACACATCTGCTACCTTGGCTATAAGGGCCTTAAACTGTCAGTTTCATATGCTCAAATATCAGCAACATGTCATGGCATTGCTTAAACAGAAAATGTTAAACTCTGAATGTGCAGAAAACAAGGAAATGCAGGATTTGTTGCATGCAGCTGAACAAGTTGGAAAGCATACTTTGCAATGTGGTTTTGATTCTTTGGAGGCCTCCTGCAGGGCCGCAGTTATGGGCTCTGTAATTAGGAGACACGCTTGGTTAAAGGAACAAAATCTGTCTGATCATGTCATATTAGATGCACCTTTACAGCATGAAACTTTGTTTGGCGTTAAGGCAGAAGAGGTGTTAAGGAAAATGGAGGACAAAGCTAAATCTATGCAAACGGTCAAAGATTTTTTACAAGTACAGCCACCTAGGTTTAGTAGACACTGGCCAACAAAGAATTGGTCCTTTCCTGTGTCAGACAGACCTCAAAGGGGCAGATCCAGATGCCCTAGGGGCAAATCCCAGGCTCAAGGTTCATACAGGTCAAAGCAATGGGGTGCTTCTACCTCCAAAGTTGGAGAAGACAAATCACAACCATACAGGAAACCGTCCCAATTACTTCCCCTGCCTGCACCAAGCACTTATCTCCTGGCGGCACCCTTAGGAGGAAAATTAGCACTTTTTTCTCAAAATTGGCACATTATAACCCAGGACAAGTGGGTTCTAAATATCGTGTCACAAGGATACAAGTTCCATTTCCATACCCTGCCAAAGGCAAACGGCTGGCCAGATCAGCCAAAAAATCAATGGGCAGAGGCACAAAAACAAGTCTCATCCCTCATGGACATGGGGGCCATTCAACAAGTACCAGAGCAAGAGCAGGGACAAGGATTTTACTCAAGACTGTTCTTGGTACCCAAAAAGGACAAGGCCCATTCTGAACACATTCCTGGATATACCAAAATTCAAGATGTTGACTTTGCAGCAGCTTCTGCCCATGCTGGGCAAGAACGCTTGGCTTGTGACTTTAGACCTAAAAGAGGTATACCTGCATGTCCCAATCAGACAAATATGCAGAAGGTACCTCAGATTCAAGGCTGGCTCAATGCATTACCAATTCTCTGCACTGCCTTTGACTTATCTGCTACGGCCAGGGTCTTTTCAAAGTGCCTGGCACCTGTAATTGCATTCTGCAGACAAAGAGGAATACAAATATATCCTTACTTGGACGACTGTCTAATTCAAGCAGAGAACAAGGCCATTCTTCTACAGCATCTGGCATTTGTGAAAAGACTTCTAACATGCCTAGGGTACACAGTAAACGAAAAGAAATCAAACCTAGTACCCCCTCAAGAGATAATATTCCTGGGTGCAAGCTTAAATACAACTGCCCAGATGGCTTATCTCATGCCAGACAAGTCAACTGACTATCTATTTCAAAATGCTGGCAACAAAGGCCCAGTTGTCTGCAAGAAAAATTCTGCAGTCTTTGGGCTTCATGGCATCCTGCATCCTACTAATTCCATATGCAAGACTGCATATGAGGAAACTTCAGTGGTACCTAAAAAGTGTTTGGACTCAACATTGCCACAGCCTGGAAACTGATTACTCTCATTCTCTGCCTGCAACAGGAGTTTTGATGGTGAGCAAAGGCTTGTCACCAAAACAAGGGACAGCCATTCACATTACCCCCAGTCAGGCCGACACTAACAACGGATGCATCAGATTATGCCTGGGGGGCCTACATGGCAGGAAGATGCATTCAGGGCACATGGACCTCAAACCAAATGCATCTACATATCAGTCAAAAAGAGATGCTAGCTGTTCAAAATGCCCTGACAGCCTTCAAGGACCTTCTTCATCCGGGACAACTACTGATAAAGACAGACAACACCACGGTCATGTGGTATATAAACAAGCAGGGGGGCACTCATTCTTACCCCCTTTGCAGACTAGCCATGACTTTGTGGGACACAGCATTGACTTACCAAGTACATCTGTAGGCACAATTCCTGCCAGGAAGGAAAAATACTCTGGCAGACAAACTAAGCAGAAACCTCATGGATCCCCATGAGTGGTAGCTGGATCCACAAGTCTTCAGCATGATAACAAGGAAATGGGGATGCCCGGACTTAGATCTATTTGCCTCCCCTCCAACTACCAACTAAAAAGATTCTGCACAAGGATTTATCACAGACAAGCATGGAAAGTGGACGCCCTATCAGTATATGCCTTTCCCCCTCTGCCTCTCCTCCCCAAGGTACTCCTAAAGGTCAGACAGGAGAAGCCAAAGATGATACTGATTGCCCCAGACTGGCCCCGCCAGTACTGGCATCCAGTACTAAGGAACTTGTCTCAATGCCCAGCTTGGACAATACCTCACGTACTGTCTCAGCAAAACAATCGGATCCTGCAAAGCCAACTCAGGACTTCAAACCTGGCAGCATGGCGGATAATGTAGTCATACAAAACACACCTCTCACTAAAGCTGTGATAGATGTCATTTTGGAAACCAGAAAGCCTAGTACTAGAAAATCTTATGCTGGAAAATGGAAGAGATTCTGTGCTTGAAACCAGGCACAAGGGAACTGATACAGCTGTGCCAAATATTCCTCAGATTTTGCAATACTTAACTGAGATGCTGGACAAAGGCCTATCTTTTTTGTCTATTAAAATTCATGCCTCTGCCATTTCGGCTCATTACAATGCAGAACCACCAATCTTTTCTCATCCCTTATTAAAGCAGTACCTCAGAGGAGCCAAAAATGTAAAGCCTCCAAGGAGATCACCAATGCCTGCATGGGACCTCAACTTTCTCTTGGAAAAACTCACCCTGCCTCCTTTTGAGCCAGCTGTACTGCTGATATAAAGTTTTTATCTTGGAAAACAGCTCTGCTCCTAGCAATAACTTCTGCAAGACGAGTTTCAGAGCTACAGGCACTAATGGCTGTGGAATCTTTTAACATTTTTTATCCAGGCAGGGTCTCTCTGAGGACAAACCCAACATTCATACCTAAGGTGGTGTCCAGTGTGGCTCTTAACCAAACTATTCACCTGCCAACTTTTTATCCAAATCCACAGAACAAGGGGAGAGAATTCTGCACTCTTTGGACGTACACAGACAGCTTAGATTCTACTTGGACAGAACAAAAGTTTTCAGAAAGACAGAGCAATTACTAGTGGCATATGCTGCAGGATCACAAGGAAAAGCTATCTCAAAGCAGACTATTTCAAAGTGGATAGGCCACTGCATTTATTTCTGCTATGTACACCATGACAAGCCAGTGCCTAAGGGCATTAGGCCACATTCAATCAGAGCTGCAGCCACTTCAGTAGCCTTTCTCAGGGGAGTACCTACCAAGGACATTTTAGAGGCTTCTACTTGGAGTTCAGTGCGCACTGTCATCTGCCTCTCTACTCTAAATCTAGGGCAGGCTTTGCCACTGCAGTTCTGCAGGGCCTCATAGCCGCTCCTAATGCTGTTTAGCTCCAGCCTCCCAACCATAGCTTTGGGACTCTACCGAAATGCAATGACTGCAACAGTGAAACACGAAGAACATAGTACAGTTGTGTATACTTACCATAAATGTAGATGTTTGAGTGTATTCACAGTTGCAGTCCAAGTTACCCACCCGCCATCCCATTTTTTCTACTGGAACTTTTTTTCCTTCTCTGATTTATACAACCTATGTGGTGTATTTGCTTGGAGATGAAGGTAAAGTTTATATTAGTGTATGTATTTATATATATATATATATATATATATAGATATATAGATATATATATATATATATATATATATACATATATAGATATAGATATAGATATATATATATATATATATATATATATATATATATATATATATATATATATATATATACACACATTTTGGCTACCCTTTTAGGGGGCACCTGACATCTGGGGCAAGAAAAACTGAAGAAATGGCGTTGGCTGCTTCTTTTATACCCCTGACGACCTGACGTCAGGGAAGGGGTGACAGCAGCCGATGCAGGACCCAGGACTTTGGAATTCAGGCCGACTGAGGGCAACCTGCCAGCAGGATTACTCAAATGTAATGACTGCAACAGTGAATACACTCGAACATCTACATTTATGGTAAGTGTACACAACTGTACTTTCCCTTCCTTCTTGTCCTCATTTTAATGTTTGTGCACCTTTTATTGTTATCTCAGAGAGATCTTATTGTAATTATCCTGGCTAACCTGCCTAGAAGTATGTTTTGAGTTCATGTTTGAAACTGAAGTAACTTTCACAGAAGGGGGATAGGAAAGAACCCAGTATGTCATGAGGCAACCCCCCCATCCGGGGTTGTGCTAGATGCTAAGTAATGATGGGAAGTAAGAACTTCTGGTGAATTCTGAATCCAGGTTCTCCTGTCGCAAGCAAAGAAGGTGTGTGCTGCAAGGGCTTTCCTCAAACATGTAAGGTTATGCCGGAGTAACTAGGGTAAATTTGTTTAACATTCTTTTACATTATAGTGATTAGAAAGCAGAGTTGTCCCTTCCCAACCAAGCAATATGTCACATGCACACTGAATGGTGTATATCTTACATAAAACAATGTTTTAGTAAATTTCAGTTTGACACATCAGTAGCACAGCCACTGGTAGATGTGCAGTACAGAAGCACAGCTGTTGTCTGGGTGTCACAGGCAAAGTATCCTTACGTGTTTGTATGGCAGTTTAGCACAGAGGACAGAGGTTATGAACTGCTAATGAGCTTCAACTTGTAGTCCTGGGTTTGATTCTGTTAGTGTTCACTTTCAAACTTTGTGAATGTGAGCAAGTCATTAACCAGCCAGTGTTGCTAGATCACGTCTGAAGAGAGACTGTATGAACTAGTGGGGTTACTGTCTTAACAAATAAATTCTGCACATTATATATTAACGATACATTTAGTCTAAGTAAAGTGCCCACTCCCCTAATGCTGACACTTGCTTACACCAATGTAACCATCTAAATAACTTCCATTGGCACCTGCAGGTGAAAGGTCCACTTATCTTCTGTGCACCTTACTATTTATTTGTATATACATTTATTTATCTATCACTTGTTGACTGGGTTAGTCCCATTTGTCTGTTGGCCTCTTTTCAGGTGAGACCTAAGATGATACTTAGGTTCATAGGTAGGTACTAGGCTATCGGCCCAAGGGCCTACGTAAGCCTAGCCAACAAGGTTCCCTGGCTTACACCACCCAAGAAAGTTATTTTCCTGTGCCACTGTCGAGCAGACACACAGAAGTGATCCCCAGGGTGTATTTCCTATTTCCCATCCACTCAAGATTTTTCTTGAAGAGTGCTAATGAAGAACTTTGCTTGACATAGATGGGCAGCCTGTTCCAGAGTATGGGAAGTCTCTGGAACAGGAATCTATCCCTCCAGCATGTCCTGTTTATTGTGATGACAAGGTTTAGGTCCCTAGAGCGTGTAGCTCGGAGGGATTGGGATTTCTTTAGGTGTCGCTTGTCCAACAACTCTGGGTTTGACATAGCTTTATATGTTAGGCAGAGATCACCTCGGAATAGGCAATATGCTACGGAGTAAAGCTGGAGTTTTTTGAGGTGGTCAGTGTAGGGCATTTGTTTGAGTCCAGTAATCCTCTTTGTGAGGTACTTCTTTGGCCTTTCCAGCTGCTGCAGATGTCTTGTGAGGTACATTCCAAAAGGGGTGTTGTACTCTATAATGGGTCTAATGAGTGTCGAGTAGAGGGGAACAATGACCTCTTTTTTCCTGGATGAGAACCCTTTTACGATGAGGTGTGCCACGTAGAAGGACTTCCTGACTACTGTGGCGATGTGACTATCAAAGAAGAGACTACTGTCCACCTGAGTCCCAAGGTATCTTGTCACGCATTCGTTGTTAAGTAGATTGCTGCCTATGTGGTAGTTCATGGGTACAGAGTTTTTATCAAAGGGGATGACACTGCACTTTTTGGCATTGAGCTTGAGGCCATGGCTCTGACACCAGGCATCTGTATCAGCGAGGCCCTTCTGTAGGATGTCCACATCATTTGGGGACTTGACTATGGCTCCTAGTTTGCAGTCATCTGCGAACTTCGTTAGCCAGAGGCCTTCTGCATTAGCCTGTACTTCAGAGAAGTAGATACCAAACAGGAGAGGTCCCAGGAAAGAACCCTGTGGTACTCTACTTGTCACTGCTTTGAGGTCAGATTTGGAGTCTGCAACTTTTAAAGTGTGGGTTCTGTCAGTGAGCCAGTTGGTAAACCCATCTTGTGACATAGGGATTTATACTTAGTTTAGCGAGTTTAGCTATAATTCCAGAATGGGGGATGGTGTTGAAAGCTTTGGCGAGGTCAAGATAGGCTGTGTGAACCACCTTACAATCATCTATGGCTTTGGTGACTGCCTCAAAGAAGTTGATCAGGTTCAGGAGGCATGCTCTGCCTTTCACAAACCTGAACTGTGTGGGATCCAGAGTTTGGAGGGTACCAATGTCTTTGTTTATGAGTTCCATGATGATACATTCCATGGCCTTGCAGACCAGGCTCGTCAGGCTAGTAGGTTGATAGTTCCCGAGATCAGTGGTGGCTCCCCCTTTGTAGAGTGGGATAACTGTTGCTGTGCGCCATTCAGTGGGCACAAAGCCTGATGCGAGGCTATTATTGAACATGGTGTTTAAGTGGGGAGCCATTTCATTCTGAAGTTCGTGTAAAACGCAGCCTGGGATGTTGTCCGGTCCCGTGGATGCTGTGTTTTTGGCTTTAGAGAATGCAGCTTTTACCTGCGTAGTTGTGATTCCATGGACACTGCATTCTTCCTGTATTGATATGGATCTTTTAGGGGGTTTGAGGGGGGTAAAGTTAGCACTGAACCTGTCTGCCAGGATGTTGGCAATGTCAGTTGGTTCTGTAATTTTCTTGCCTTTGTGCTGTAACTCAGAGCAGATCTGGGTGTTGCCATCGAGATTCTTGACATAACTATAGAATGCTTTGTGGTTGTCCTTGGAATTGGTGGCAATTTTGTTTTCATAGCTAGCTTTGGAGGATCTTGTAAGGGATCTCAGCTTCTTACTGAGACTGACCAGGGAGCTCCTCCACTCATGGGATTTTACTCTCTTTTGCAACAGTTTCTTCCTTCTGTTGTACAGTTTGTTTATGGCAGGGGACCACCAGATTGGCGTCCTTTTTTTGGACAATAGCGTCTGGGTTCTGTTTGGGATAGCACGATCCATGCACTCGTGTAAGTGCTTCTAGAGTGCATTTGTGTAGGATTCAGCAGTTGTAACTGTATTGTCCATCTGCATGGGTTTCATGAAGTTCACCACTTCTGTCTTAAGAAGCATGAAGTTGGCTTTGGAGAAATTTTTTACTGTGGTTTCCTTAATGGGGGGTGGGGGCGAGATGTGGATATCAAGGGTGATTAGCTTATGGTCGGATCAGACCAACGAGGAGTTGACTTCAGGTGTGGAACACTGGTTACTCATGTTGGTAATGACTAGGTCTAGGATATTGTTGCCCCTGGTAGGGGTGTGGATAAGTTGATCCAGGGCATTGGAGTTTATGAATTCCAGAAAGCGTTGAGCTAAGGAGTTGGTACATGAGTAGTTTTCCCAGTTAATGGTGGGGTAGTTGAAGTCACCCATTGTTTGGGTGTTTGGTTGAACCCTAATATTTTCCAGTACATCAAGAAAAGAGGAGTGGGAATCCTGGGGCATGATGGGGGATCTGTAGCAAGCTACAATTTGGATTGCAGTTTTGCCCAGAGTTAGTTGCACTTGGATAACCTCGGATGCATTATGCTGAGCAACTAGCTGGAGGTGTGGATATCCTTAATGAATATGGACACACCTCCGCCTTTGGTGTTTCGGTCCAGGTTACATAGCTGAAAAGTGTGGTATGAGTTGTAGCCTGGTAGTGCAGGGGTGCTGTCTGGAGCCTTGAACCAGGTCTCAGTCACTGCACAGATATTGATGCTCTCCAGTTTAAGGAGTGCATCGAGTGAGTGCATTTTGAGATTTAGACTTCTAGCATTGAGTAGCATTACCCTCAGTTTTTGCTTGCCTGTTTCTGTTATGGTGGTGAATTTGTTATTTGAACCTTGCCTAAAAAAGGCACTATTGGGGCAGCAAGAGCCTTAGCCAGTATCCGGAATCCCAGGGCTGACAGGTACAGGCCATCTGTGGCAAAGCATTGTGGTCTGTCGACCATGTCATCCCAAGCAGACAGATACTGGATCCCCTTAGAATGACACCAGAAGCTTAGCCAATTGTTGAAGTCAATCATTTTGTCCTTGTACTGCGGTATAATTCTGGGTGATGGCAGAATGCTACTCAGGACTATGGTTATACCTGCCTGGGCTGCAAGATCGGAGAGCTCTTCCATGTCTCTTTTCATGTAGTCCAGGGAGGTATGTCTCAGGTCATTCACACCAACATGGACAATGACAGATTCATATTTGTACTTGTTGTGGAGTGACCTGAGTGCGTGGGTTATGTGGCAGATCCTGGCACCCGACAGGCAGCTGACAGTAACCTTCTCCTTGTTTAGCCTGGTGAGTGGGACATCAGTGTGCCTGACTATAGAGTCACCTATGACTAGTGTGTTGGGTACGTTGTTTTGGCTTACTGGCTGTGTTTGAGTGGCACACTGAGTCTGTGGGCTATGTGTCATTTGGGTTGTGTTGGGGGATGGAGGTTGCTTGCGTTTCTGCTTTGGAGGTCTCTGTTGCATAGACAGATTATTATTGAGAGCCTCCGCGAATGTTTTTATGTTACTATGTGTGGATTTTGGTGGTGTAGATTTAGTGAGACTATGTGATGAGTGTGGTATGGTGCAAATGTTTACCTTCTCCTCATGACTGTCAAATTCAGTCTTGGTTGGAGAGAGCTTTATTTCCAGTTTGGCTAGATAAGTTCATCTCTCACAGGTTGTAGTGTTGGGTGGTAGGAGGAGAGTGTTGTCTGTGTACATGAGGCAATTTCTACATTGCCTCAAGATGCCTAGATTCATCAGATAGACAGGAGAGAACACCGGGAGCTGACCCATAGACATGCCTGAATAAAAAAATGTTTTCCTCTAGATAAGTGAGGAAAGTGAGTACAAAAGCTGTTTTTTCTCTAAGCAAGTGAGAAAAGTAAGTACAAAAACTGTTTTCCTCCAGGTAATGAGGAAGATTGAGTGCTATACTAATTAGTAGCTTATTTAGTGCTTACAAGTTTTGAACAAGTGCTGAGCACGAATAAGCAAATTTAAGTGCTAAAACTAAGAATCTGTATCTGCACTAGACGAGTTACAGGACAGAAACAAGTGCAAATGCAGGCTTTCAAATCAGAAAGTTGAGAGAGATGGAAGACATTGTCCAAACGGCCAATAACTACAATTGAAATTGAAATTGAGTGATGTTCTTTGTGTTTCACTGTTGCAGTCATTACGCTTGGGTTATCCTGCTGGCAGGCTACCCTCAGTCGGCCTGAATTCCAAAGTCTAGTCCGGCGTTGGTTGCTGTCGCCTCTTCCCTGACGTCAGTGCACCAGGGGTATAAAAGATGCAGCCAATGCCATTTTTCTTCCGTCTTTCTTGCCGCGCAGTGCCCGAAGTAGAAGCAGTTTGCAAGTGCCGGTCGGCCGATTCCTGAGATTTTTGTGTTCGAATTTCAGATCCGAAGTCTTCATTAAAAGCTAAGTACCCCATTGGGGAAAACTTTTTCTTGCTCCAGACCGATGTCATAAAAAGTTAATAATTGTATTTCTTGTGGGAAGAAAATACCTCATAAGGATTTTCATTCTTACTGTATTCCTTGCCTAGGCCTTGACCACGACATTGCTAGCTGTCGGTTTTGTGCTAGATTTAACCAACGCACTATTAAGCGTCGGTACGATTTTGCATTTCACTATTTTGGCAAAAGTTTTAATTACAATATGCCGTCGGATAGCCATCCGACTACCGGAATTCACAAGAAACGCAAAGAAAAAGAAAAGGACAGGCATTCAAGGTCCAAAACCGATGACGAGGCTTCCTTTAAGCCAGTCGCTGGTTCGCCGGTTCTCAGTGAGGCGCTTTTGCAGCCCCTGACGCCCGCTACTTTGGACTCTCAGACCGCTACAGACTCCCACGTGGAGTCGACTAGGGCGCTGGAAGCTCAGGGTATTGGACCTTCGGAAGCAATTCCCTCAGATGGGTCCGGAGCCGCTGAGCAGGCGTCTGCTTCTGAGGGTGTTTTCAGACGTATTCAATTATTCATTAAAGTAACTCCAGCTACAAAGGCAAAGACAAAAGCACCTTTAAAGACAAAGAAACAAGTACAATAGCCTCATGGTCAGGCCTCCATGCCTAAAAAACAGATGCTCAAAATGGCCGAAGACTTAATTACCTTGATCGGGGTTCCCATCCCCCTCCTGATAAAAGGCCTAGGCAAGAGACAGAATATGAATATTCAGATCAGGTTTCCATTTCTTCTGATTCCTCTTCTGATCAGGAATACTCTCTTCCTCCCTATGAGGATTCTGATGCTGAAGAATCTATCCCTTCAGCCTCTCCTCCTGAGGGATTACTCTTTTGGGGAAACCTTACATACCATGAGGGAGCATTTCCACTGGGAGAGCCAAGATTATTCAGAATCTAAGAAAAGGCTCAGAGACTTCCTTTTACTCCCACAACACAGGCCCCTAGCTATTCCACCTGTGTTAGACATTGTAGATGATGTATTTTCAGAGTCCAGTCTGACCCCTGACTCCTTACCTCCAGCTCCTGTCAAGCCGGACAGGTACTACAGGGTCCCTGACTCTCATAAATTCCTTTTCAACAACCCTGCTGCTGACCCTGAAACTATCTCTCAGGGCCCCAAAGGGGTCAAGGCTTCCACTGCAAAAAACCCTACCCCCTCTGACAGGGATTCTAGGGCTCTGGACAGATGGGGAAAAAAGATTTACACTTCTGCTACTTTGGCTATAAGGGCTTTAAATTCCCAGTTTCATATGCTCAAATGTCAGCAATATGTTATGTCACTGCTTAAACAGAAAATGCTGATAAATTCTGAATGTGCAGAAAACAAAGAAATGCACATTGGATTTATTGCATGCAGCTGAGCAAGTTGGAAAGCCTACTTTGCAATGCGGTTTTGATTCTTTGGTGGCCTCCTGCAGGGCCGCTGTCACGGGTTCTGTCATTAGGAGGCATGCTTGGTTAAAGGAACAAACTCTGCCAGATCATGTTAAAGCAAAATTATTAGTTGCTCCATTACAGCATGATACTTTGTTTGGTGTTAAAGCAGAAGAGGTGTTAAAGAAAATGGAGGACAAAGCAAAATCTATGCAAACAGTCAAGGATTTCTTACAGGTACAGCCTCCAAGATTTAGCAGACACTGGCCTACAAAGAATTGGTCCTTTCCACTGTCCGACATACCACAAAGGGGCCGATAGATGCCCAAGAGGCAGATCCCATCCCCAAGGTTCATATAGGCCTAAACAATGGGGTGCTTCTACCTCCAAAAGTGGAGAAGACAAATCACAGCTGTACAGGAAACAGTCCCAATGACTTCCCCCTGCCTGCGCCAAGCACTTATCTTCTGGCAGCACCTTTAGGGGGAAAACTAGCACTTTTTTCTCAAAATTGGCACATAATAACCCAGGACAAATGGGTCTTAGACATAGTGTCACAGGCCTACAAGTTTCACTTTCATACCCTGCCAAAGACAAACGGTTGGCCAGACCTACCAAAAAAACAATGGGCAGAGGCACAAAAACAAGTCTCATCCCTCGTGGACATGAGGGCCATTCAACAAGTACCAGAGCAAGAGCAGGGACAAGGATTTTATTCACGACTATTCTTGGTACCCAGAAAGGACAAAACCTGGAGACCAGTACTGGACCTATCTATTCTAAACACATATCTGGATATACCAAAATTCAAAATGTTGACTTTACAGCAGCTTCTGCCCATGCTAGGCAAGAAGGCTTGGCTTGTGACTTTAGACCTAAAAGAGGCATACCTGCATGTCCCAATCAGACAAACATGCAGAAGATACCTCGGATTCAAAGCTGGCTGAATGCACTACCAATTCTCTGCACTGCCCTTTGTCTTATCTACTGCGCCCAGGGTCTTCACAAAGTGCCTGGCACCAGTAATTGCATTCTGCAGACAAAGAGGAATACAAATATATCCTTACTTGGATGACTGCCTCATATAAGCAGAGAGCAAGGACATTCTACTACAGCATCTGGCATTTGTAAAGAGATTACTACCATGCCTAGGGTACACAGTCATCGAACAGAAATCAAAACTAGTACCCTCTCAAGAGATAATATTCATGGGTGCAAGCTTAAATACAACTGCCCAGATGGCTTATCTCACGCCAGACAAACAAAGGCAACTGACTACCTATTTCAAACTGTTGGCAACAAAGGCCCAGTTATCTGCAAGAAAAATACTGCAGGCTTTGGGCTTCATGGCATCCTGCATTCTACTAATTCCATATGCAAGACTGCATATAAGGAAACTTCAGTGGTACCTAAAAAGTGTTTGGACTCAACATTGCCACAGCCTGGAAACAATAATTACTCTCATTCCCTGCCTGCAACAGGAGTTTTGATGGTGGGCGAAGGCCTGTCACCAGAACAAGGGACAGCCATTCACCTTACCCCCAGCCAGGCAGACATTGACAACGGATGCATCAGATTATGCCTGGGGGCCCATATGGCAGGAAGATGTGTTCAAGGCACATGGTCCGCCAACCAAATGCATCTACATATCAATCAAAAAGAGATGCTAGCTGTTCAGAATGCCCTGACAGCCTTCAAGGACCTACTTCATCCGGGACAACTACTGATAAAGACAGACAATACCACGGTCATGTGGTATATAAACAAGCAGGGAGGCACTCATTCTTACCCCCTCTGCAGACTAGCCATGACTTTGTGGGACACAGCATTGACTTACCAAGTACATCTGCAGGCACAATTCCTGCCAGGAAAGATAAATACTCTGGCAGACGAACTAAGCAGAAACCTCATGGATCCCTACGAGTGGAAATTGGATCCACAAATCTTCAACATGATAACAAGGGAATGGGGATGCCTGGACATAGACCTATTTGCCTCTCCTCACAACTGCCAACTAAAGAGATTCTGCACAAGGACTTATCACAGACAAGCATGGAAAGTGGATGCCCTATCTTTCAGCTGGAACAACTTAACAGTATATGACTTTCCTCCACTGCCTCTCCTCCCCAGGGTACTCCTAAAGGTCAGACAAGAGAAGCCAAAAATGATACTGATTGCTCCTGACTGGCCCCACCAGTACTGGTATCCAATCCTAAGGAACTTGTCTCAATGCCCAGCCTGGACCTTACCTCAAATACCTCATCTATTGTCCCAGCAATACAATCCGATCCTGCACAGCCAACTCAAGACCTTAAATCTGGCAGCATGGTGGATAATGTAGTCATACAAAATACACCTCTCACTAAAGCGGTGATGGATGTCATTTTGGAGGCCAGGAGGCCTAGTACTAGAAAATCTTATGCTGGAAAATGGAAGAGATTCTGTGCCTGGAACCAGGCACAAGGAATTGACACAGCAGTACCAAATATTCCTCAGATTTTGCAATACTTAACTGAGATGTTGGACAAAGGTCTATCCTTTTCATCAATTAAAATTCATGCCGCTGCCATTCCGGCTCATTACAATACAGAGCCACCAATCTTTTCTCATCCTTTGTTAAGGCAATACCTCAGAGGAGCCAAAATCTTAAGGCCTCCAAGGATAACACCAATACCTGCATGGGACCTCATTTATGTTTTGGAAAAACTCACTCTGCCCCCTTTTGAGCCAGCCGCTACAGCTGATAAGTTTTATCTTGGAAAACAGCTCTGCTCCTAGCAATAACCTCTGCAAGACGAGTCTCAGAGCTACAGGCGCTCATGGCTGTGGAACCTTTTATAATTTTTTATCCAGACAGGGTTTCTCTGAGGATAAACCCGACATGCCTAAGGTAGTGTCCATTGTGACCCTTAACCAAACTGTTCATCTGCCTACTTTTTATCCAAACCCACAGAATTAAGGGGGAGAGAATTCTGCATTCTTTGGACATACACAGACAGCTACGCTTCTACTTGAACAGAACCAAAGCTTTCAGAAAGACTGAGCAACTACTAGTGGCATATGCTGCAGGATCACAAGAAAAGGCCATCTCAAAGCAGACTATTTCAAAGTGGATAGGCCACTGCATTCATTTCTGCTATTCACAACATGGCAAGCCAGTGCCTAAGGGCATTAGGCCACATTCAACCAGAGCAGCAGCCACTTCAGCTGCCTTCCTCAGGGGAGTACCAACCAAAGACATTTTAGAGGCTGCTACCTGGAGTTCAGTGCACACCTTTACAAAGCACTATCATTTACCACTCTACTCTAAATCTAGGGCAGGCTTTGCCACTGCAGTTCTGCAGGGCCTCATAGCCGCTCCTAATGCTATTTAGCTCCAGCCTCCCAAGCATAGCTTTCAGATTCAACCCAAGGGTAATGACTGCAACAGTGAAACACGAAGAACATAGTACAGTTGTGTACACTTACCATAAATGTAGATGTTTGAGTGTATTCACTGTTGCAGTCCAGGTTACCCACCCACCGTCCCCCATCTCTTTGCTGGAACTTATCTACACTTCTCTAATCTACACAACCTATGTGGTGTATTTGCTTGTAGATGAAGGCATTATATGTTTTGGTGCATGCATGTTTTATTGGCATATTTTTAGCCTACCCTTTTGGGGGCACCTGACATCTGGGGCAAGAAAAACTGAAGAAAATTGCGTCGGCTGCATCTTTTATACCCCATGGCGCACTGACGTTATGGAAGACGCGACAGCAACCAATGCCGGACCTAGACTTTGGAATTCACGCCGACTGAGGGTAGCCTGCCAGCAGGATAACCCAAGGGTAATGACTGCAACAGTGAATACACTCGAACATCTACATTTATGGTAAGTGTACACAACTGTACTTTTTAGGGATAATAAATATAAAAATGATGACGGTCTCTCGATTGTTTTATTTTGCCATTCAGCTCTTCTTACTCCTGTGTTCTTTGTTACTAGGTCTATCTCTGTAATCTCTATTTTTTTACTCACTTCCCGTTTGAGTTTCCTTTTTTCAAGAAAATTCAGTTTTAAATTTTTAAGAAACAATTTCATGTAGTCAAACTGTTTTGCAACCCTTGTAAACTGTAAAACCTAATGTAAGCCAGGTACTTCATTAGAAATGTATAAGGACTGTATAGCATTCCGCTTTATAAAGCCCTTGTAATAACTGTATGTGAATTTTCTAGAATTTTGCAGCTATGTAAACCTAAACCTGTACCATATTTGAAGTGTATAGCTTAAGCTTGCTTGCACTGTTTATTTCCTCTGAGCCCATGATGCAGCTGAAAAGGGTCTGTACACCAGTCACGTACATGTTTATCCAATAGTAAATAAGTCAGTAAAAGTAAGTGGCACTCCGCACTTGTGCTATGGAGAGTGTAGTAGCTAATATTAACAGCAAAAGAAGGAAGTTACCCTGCAGCTGTTGGATGCATTTCAGGTTATTAGAAAACTGTCACAACACTGAACTGTGTATGTAGATACTGTGAAGGTCATCAAAGTGTATTCTGTCCTGTACTACTACTGTGTATAGGATACCTTCATTAATGTAGTCTGGCAGATGGCACAGAGGGTTAAGACTGCAAACTGTACTTCCTGTGGTACAGGTTTGATTCCCTCAGCTCTTATTTGCCTGTTTCTTACCTTGAGCGAGACACTTAACCAGACAGTGCTTGGGGGCAACTAGAAATTTAGGATAGGCTTCTCAGTGTTCTCCTGGACTTCAAGCCTAGCAGCTACATTTGAACCTTCTGGCCATATAGCATACACATTTTTAGAAAACTGCCTTATATTGAATAAAACATTAATATAGTGAGCTGTATTTTACTGCACTGGAAATTAGGTTGTTTGAAAGTTCTGATTTCTGAAGTATAACAATAAGTAACGTTAAGTAAGCTGTTTTTACTTGTTATGGAAGTTTGAAAAATTTTATATGGATTGTTACCTTTTTAACTGCAATGTTCATGGCATTTTCAAAGATACATTTTGTGCTCTGTCGGTTTGTATTTTTGTGTTTACTGTTGTTTTTGGCTTTGCTTTCATTGTGCTTTATGGGGATGTTGGACAGAAAAGCTAATGACCTTGTGAAATGGCTGAATTTGAAGTAAACCTCTCTGAAAAGGACAAGAGTATATAAAATAATTTTCCTGAAGCTTTATGGTGACACACAGCATGGGGTTGTAGATACTGAAGAGCAAAGGATGTTTACCCTACAGTCTGTGAGACTGAGCACAATGAGTTCACTCAAGGTGAAACCATTTGGTCAGAAAGGTCTGCGTGCTGAAAGTACCAGCAAATGTCTCTCTCAGTCTGCCCTGCTGCATTTCACACTTTCCTTTTGTCTGAGTTACTGTGACATTAGATGTATTAACATGGGATGTGACAGCTTTGACTCTGAGAGGAGGGGCTTATTCAGAAATTGTGGAATTCTTTTATTGCTTCCAGATTGTATGGTACACCCAGCTAAAAAAAAATAAAAAAAAAATACCAAACCAGGCATTCTTACAAAAAAGGCATTTAACAACATAATCGAAACTGTGATAATATTTATTTTGTTCAAATTCTTGGACATATCATTCAACAGAATAATCAAATACATTTTAAATTGTGTATGTTGTGGTATACATAGTATGTGTCTGGCTCCACCTGTATCGGAGTGCATGACCGTATGTGACATAGGTTCATAGGTTTATACTAGCTATCTGCCCTAAGGCATTTATAAGCCTAGCCCAAATTTTTGTGGCTTACGCCACCCCTTATATGAAAAAATACTGTGCCCATTAGTTTGGTGTGCCTCTGTCCAGCAGTGACACAGAGATGATTCCCGGGGTAAACCTACGATCTCCCATCCACAGGTCAAGATTTCTCTTGAACAGAGTCAGCGAGGTGCTCTGCCTCACATGGACCGGGATTTTATTCCACAGCATAGGGAGTCTCTGAGTGATAAATCTATCCCTCCAGCACGTCCTATTTATATCCGTGCTAAGGTTTAAGTCGCTTGCTCTAGTGGTTTTGGTGGATTTGGATTTTTTGAGGTGGAGCATGTCCATTAATTCCGGGTTGGACATGGCCTTGTATGTCAGGCACATGTCACCTCTGAGCAGACGGTTTGCGACTGAATAGAGCTGGAGTTTCTTCAATCTGGCAGCATATGACAGATTTTGGAGTCCCTTTATCCTTTTGGTGAGGAACTTTTGGGGTCTCTCCAATTGCTGCAGATGTCGGGTGAGATATATCCCGAATGGGGCATTGTACTCGATCATTGGTCTGATAAGTGAAGAGTACAGGGGAACAATGACCTCACTAGATCTGGATGTGAATCCCTTCATGATCAGGTGGGCAATGTAGAAGGTCTTTCTAACCACTTTAGCAACGTGAGTGTCAAAAGAAAGGCCACTGTCAACCTGGGTCCCCAGGTCCCTGATAACCTCTTCTGTGCTTAGTGGATTGCCACCTATATGGTAGCTTGTGCTTTCATGAAGCTTGCCACAGATTGTTATCAGTAGCTTCCTTCTTGTTTATTGTCTAAAAATTAAAAGTAAGCACAGTAAAAGAGCGCTTTCATGTTTCACCCTTTTACTGTTGGACTGTAAACTGATGGCATATATCAGCTCTGAATCATACATCAGTATATTGTAACTTGCAACTCTAGTCGTACTGATATTCTTGTGACCTTTTTTACATCAAAATCGTATACCAGCCAGAGATGCAGCTTTACGTACAAGAGGTTGTTAGTGAAACACGAGGAGGCTGTTGTCACCTTATGGTGTGTCAGTGTTCATAGCAACATGCAGCTTTTCTGTGTAACTTGAAAACTGAAATTAGCAAAAGGACAGGAAGAAATGGAAACAGATGATCCGCTGTGGCGACCCCTAACGGAACAGCCGAAAGAGACAAAGAAGATCAAGCTGTCACATTATGGAAAACTAATGCCAAGACACCTGCCTGACTCCCAGTATGGCCATTTATGTACTTTTGTCAAAGAAACATAGTTGCCTTCACAGAAAGTTAATATATTTTTTCATTAGTAAAGTGGGTGCGTTTACTCATTACTTTTTTCATATTGTTTTTGGAAGGCATTGTTGGGTATAGCCAGAACTTCTACTCACCCCATCACTACCATGGCGCACCACACATCCTGTATTCATAAGTCACTAAGACTTGACCATTTTTCTTTTACACAAAAGCAATGCTTTTTTTCTCCCATGCGACACGAGACTTTTTCTATTTCTCTGTATTCTGATCTTCAGCAAACTTGTCTGCAATCTTATGTCACACACCTGTTTATTAAGATAATATGCAGACCTTCCCCATGTATGCTAACCATCAAGACCACCACCACCCCCCCTCTCCAGTTAGACATGCTTTTCATTCAGCTACCTGTTCAGCCAGAATCAGAGCAAAAGCGGTCTGGAGTGGGCAATCTTGTAGACAATGATGAGGATGCCCTGTGCCTCTGTCTGTGTCCATGAATCTGCTGGGCATTGATGTGGAGGTAGGTACTTCCCCTTTCACAGCTGGATGTGTGTGGGTTACTCCTGGAGCAGGACATGTAGGATACCTATCCATTTAATTCACCCTTAACCCTTGGAGTTCCATTGCTCCATCTGGATTAATCTGGTTTATCCTGCAAACTGGGACCCAGAATTAAGACCTGTCCTTCTAGCTCCATCTTACAGAAGCATTCTCCAGTGAGTAGGCTATATCGTTCATGACACAAGCAGTGGAGGTAATTACCCCTTACCTGACCCCATCCTAATCCCACCTCCTTGTGGTAACATGGGCAGTGGGTTGCCATGATAAATCTTCTGCCCTTCCATGTGCATTCTCCCACTCATATGTGCACGTGCATGCGTACACACACACACACCCCACCTCTCTCCCCCCTCCTACAGCTACCATGACTGAATTGGATTCCTAGCCATTCTTCCAGTCAGGGTCTTGTGTACAAGCCTTCACTTGTACAACAGCACAGCCAAACTGAGAAACGCAACTACCTCCCCCAGAATGGGCAAGCTCGTCCTGCTGCTCACTCCCATCCCACCCTCACCCCGCTCTTCAGTGACGCAGCAACTACTTGAACTTGCTCATAGTCAGGGCTTTATCTCTCTGTGCTACAGAACAAGGGATTACAGAGTAGAATTAACATCAAGTCTGTACTTTCTTAGAAACCCCAAGTGTAGCTAAGATACTGTACAGCTGTAACATACCATGCAAGTGTGCATGTTTCGGCTTGCAGAGTGTTGAATTTTAGTCTAATCTGCTTTAGAAGTGCAGTTTTTGCAGATTAAAGATATATATAATTTGTTGTACCTGTTTCATGCCTGCTGACAGCCGTCCCATGACTAAATGACTCATTTATTTCCCTGTGAGGAGAGAAGTGCCTAGGAGACAAAGTCATCCTGGTAGCCATCAACTTCTGAATCCATGTGGTGGTTGATAGAGTTGGCCAGCAGTACCTTTCCCTGTGCATGTGCATTACTGCACATATATGTACATTATATGCTGCTTTGTGAGCATGCCCTCTATCATAGATCAGTTACTGCAGGTGCCTACCTTTGTATTAGAAGACACCCAGCCTCCACTACATATGAGTATAACAGCAGGCCTAGCTGCCTCCACTTCCTAGGAAGAATGAACCATTGTTGGACTTTCACTCCCATCCTCCGTGCCTGGCCCTGTAGCACCCAAAGCACCAGTAGAAGTCTGGGTCCACAGAGCCAGACACAACTGCAGATTAAACTTAAACTGAGTAACAGGTAGGTCTTCCTAGACATCTGCTTCCCTGAGCCCTTTTGGTCTGAAAGTCTAATACTGTGCAGAAGTCTGGCGTAAGTCCTTCCGTAGAAGGAGCAAGAGACAACTGCTCATTTGAAACTTGTGGACTTTAGGGGTCAGTTAATCTGTTTCAGCAGCAGTGTGGCTGACGTTCAAGGCTCTTCTTCCTTCCATTTCTGTGCCATTGACATTAGCACTTCATAAGATGGAAACATTCCAGTGTTTGATATGTTAGCAGCAGCCAGTCATGGAACGGCCAGCATTGGTCATCCGTAGAAGGGACTGTTGTACAGGAGCAAGCCTACAGATAAAACAAGAGAAGTACATAGCCCTGCTTCCATATTAATAAATGGCTGCCACCAAAATAAGACAGAGCTCTGATAACAGCTCCAGGTTAAAACCTTTGTGTAAGCTTTAATCACCATAGCTTTTTAAAATACTAACCTTCGCTGAACTACTAATGGATACTGAAGCATGGCATTATCAGTGTTACAGAGGATAATGTCTGAACTTTGAGATGTGCGTAATATCCTTACCAAATAACCCACCGGTCACATTGACTTTGTTGGCCTGGATGTTGGCACCAACACTGATATTCCCGCGTGCTCCCATCTCATGGCCTGTTGATGGGGCTGGGTTGTTAAATTTGGAACCTGACTTGATTGACATCACAGTGTTCATTTGTCCTGCCAGAGGAGGAGAAACTGGAAGTATTACTTTTTGTGTTAGTTTCTTTTATTCTCTTCACATGATCCCACCTTTCTTTACCACTTTGAAATGGATAAATCTTTTTTTTCTATTTTCTATTTTGGAGGAATAAGTCAAATGCAAGCTTATTTAAGTGATTGTTACCCAGCACTGTACATTAAAACTAAAACAGATGCAACAGACACAGTGTGTATGACGGACACAGCATAGAGGAAATAATAAATGATCAGTAACTTGACAAGTTTAAAACTACATAAAAGTAATACAAGTCATGGTTGGGTGAAGACCAAAGGGAAAAAAAAAAGATCATCCTGAGGAACCTTTTAAAGCCAACTAGGGAGACTCCAGTAGTCATTGGGGAAGGAGGTTCCCAATAAATTGTGCCAGTTAAGAAAAGGAGCAAACTCCAGATGTTTCTGGCTCTCCTCTAGGAACCTTTAGTTACCCATGTGAGAAAGTGTGCAGCAACCTAGCCAGGCTTAGAAGACCAGCAACTCCTTTGGATCAGGGAAACCAAATTGTGAAGGACATCAAAATATTCTGGTAAACTTTCTTGAAAATTTGGGCTTCCAGCATAACATGTCCCAGCTGTGCTCTTTTCTCTAAAATGCCACAGTGATTACCTGAGTAGCTGAGAGATGTGACAGTTATGCTGTGAAGAACAGATTAAGTGTTTGTGCCCCTCAGTCCAATCTGAAGCATGCTTGATAGTAATTGACATGGAGCATGACACACTTTTTGTGACCCCAATTATCTTGTGTAATTACCAGCAGGGAGGAACTTTGTAGCCTAACCCCTGCTGGAAGTAAGGCATGAATCCTTTAGTCTTGTTTTATGAACTGCAAACTGCAGCCTCATGCTGCTTAAGTACAAATCGATGCTGTTTGGGAAAGGGGGCACTAACATTCTCATGGTACACTCAAAAACTGGAGGGAAGTCTTTGCAGGCTTTTATAAGGATGTTTACAAACACTTTCCCTGAACTCTGCCTGACATCTCAGACATTGAAGCCAAGGCAGCTGCCAAGAGGTTATGTGCCTCTTCCAGTGTCCTGGCTGCATTTTGGATTGTCCTGGAGTCAGAGCACTGAGGTTTCTATTACTCAGACAGCAGAAGTTATATTGTTTTCCTCCACTTCTGTTTGATTTGAAGATGCACATCTCTGCTAACATTCAGACCTCAAGTAAGACCTTTGTCATTGCCTTGTTGAGGTACTATTTTCAGCATAACACCTTGGTGCTTTTTGCACTGAGGCTGTAGAGAGACCCTGGGGCAAGCTGAAGAGGTCTGTGGCATGCATCTAGTGTAAAACTTGTGTGATTTTACTGCAGCCTACTTTTTATGATAAGTGAAGTTAATTGTCACTGATTCCTAAAAGTTCAGAATGGAGGTTTTTGTGCCCCTTGTTCATGGGGAAGCAGTCTCTTGTTAACTTGACCCTTCATACAGGAGATTCAGTAGTATTAGTGTTTTGAATTGAAATTAATCATATTACCCTGCATTTTTGAAGACCCTTTGTCCCCTCAATGAATGTTGTTCTGTAGGTGTTCTACACCAAATGTACAAAGGCACTCTATGACTTGGCCTCTGCTTTCTGCCTTTTCCATGACCTGGCA
Organism: Protopterus annectens; assembly: GCF_019279795.1. NCBI lineage: Eukaryota > Metazoa > Chordata > Ceratodontiformes > Protopteridae > Protopterus > Protopterus annectens. The sequence goes on from NC_056733.1 coordinate 597,002,153, forward strand.
GTTGTAGTTCGCTCCAGGATTTCCCTTTTCTGTTAGAAATGCATTTGCTGTTTTTCTACGAAGCTGCAAGCAGCTTTTGAAATTTTTTCTTCTCATGGAACCATAGCCATTTAGCTAAACTCCTGTACTTTCCCCTCATCAGAGGCAATTGTCTCATTTGTTTTACATTTTTACCTTCTTTATGTCACTGACATGCTAGGTAGATTTCCCATACTGTAGAAAGTTTGCTGCAGTTTACCCCCAGGTACAAAGGCTGCTACTATGTGTAGAATAGCATGTTTTTGGTCACTGCCCCAGTACATGTGAGTTCATGTGTTAGCAAGGAAGCTAGCATCTGTGGCAGTGAGAGAGGGGCAGTTTTTTGCCAGGTTGATGAACCAGAAATAAGGGCCATGCAGTTTTTCTCTTTACTTCCCTTATTTCTTCCCAGTGATGATGCATTGTGTTTCTTCCCAGTGATGATGCAGTGCATTCCTTCCCAATGATGATGCAGTGTATTGGTTCCCAGTGATGATGCAGTGTATTGGTTCCCAGTGATGATGCAGTGTATTCATACTGTATTCCTCCTGGAGTCATGATGCTTAGGCTGATACCTACAGCCTTCTTGGGGGCTGCTGCAGCTGTGACAGTGCCATCATATTTTGCCCTTCTGGAAGGACTGTGTTATGGGACATCAATCATCTGTCATCATTCATCCTGTGATGTGTTAGATCCATCACCAAAGGAAAGCCAACCTCTGTAGCAGTGAGCCAGCCCTACGTCTGCCAGGACGTGTTAGTCAAACTGCCCTTGAATCAGTAATATCTGATGTGCCCCGTAATTGTAGCGACTCCTTTCCTGTGAGGTTTTACAGTGCACACACGGTGTGGACAGTGTGTGCATAGTTAGTAGTCTTCTTTTGTGACAACTTATTTCCTTAAGGAACCGTGGCTTCCAGTGGTCTGATTTCAATACTGTTTTAAAAACTGCAGGTAATGGTATAATTCATTGTGCAGTAATGCCTTAAGCACTATGATGTCTTGATGACTTCCGACAAGTATAGTTTATCTTGTGCAGCACTAGCCTGAAATATTTTTAGACTGTATTGTTGTGTTTTCAAAAATAACTTACTTGTGCATAGCTACTTATGTCTGTCTATAAGCATCTTTTGACAGATAGACATATTTTATTAGGAAAGTCTTTAAAACCTGCTTCTCAGTCCAGGCTTGCAGCTACGCCTGCCTCTGTACTTCAGCTCCAGGCAGTTAGCTTTCAGCTAGGCCAAATGCAGCTCATGGTCACAGACTAAAATTCAGTTTATACCATTGAAATCAGTATGAAACCTTGTACAAAAATAGCACTGCTCTAAACATAAAATTTAATTCTGAGAAGTTTAAAATATTTATTGTTGATATAATAATTTGTATGCAAGTGCTTGTTTGTTGGTTCTTTTTTATTTAATCATTTATTAACCAGGAAAGTGAAATAATTCAATTACACCTTTTTAGCCATAATCACAGGCTGCAAAGGCAAGGATCCATGTAAGATATATACATATGTGTGTGTGTCTGTGTGTGTTCAGCAGAAAATTTTCAAAAGGCAGAATATTCAAATGCTTACAACAACCTGTCTAAACACATCTGCATTCTACTGGATGGTAAAACAGACCTGTGTCACCAACCATTGCCCCCTCCATCTTCGAATAGCTTAATCTGTCAGTATTTTCTTCCCAGCCAATAGTTTGATTACACACACACATCTTACCCCAACCCCAACCCCCAGTAGTCATGACCTCTTCCTGAGTGTGATTGGTAACGTCATGACAATAGCAGGACATCCTTTCCCCACCTGTCTTCAGTGCAACAGTGCATTGTCACTGTGTAGTGTTGTATAACTGTAAGCTAAATAGTAACATATATGCCATGTAGCACTACGTATGTTACCAGCAAAAGGTCATCAGTCTTCTCTGGTCCTCCTTTTGTTCTGTACATTAGGCAATGGTTTGCATTTCTAGTGTGTGTGTGTGTGTGTGTGTGTGTGTGTGTGTGTGTGTGTGTGTGTGTGTTTGTGTGTGTTTGTGTGTGTGTGTGTGTGTGTGTGGGGGGGGGGTCCCTGTAGTCTCACAGTTGTCACTGCCTGACATAAAGCCGCCCTTTATTTGGAATCATTTTTCCTACAGTGTTTAGTTTTAAAAGGTCATCAACTAAAGGATGTTCAGCAGAAGCATCCACTGATGTAAAAGACTTTACTGAACAAAGTTCACATGAATAAAATGAGAATGAAATGATGTTTGGGAGAGTTGTAAATAATGGTCGTCTACCTTTCTACAGCTGTCTCTGTGTGTATGTGTGTGCACAGTGTTTATTTGTTTTCAAATGCTTATCATCCTGTTCAGAGTCACATGTAGTCTGTTTTGCTGTATTCATTTATGTTGCCGATATCTACATTATATTTAGAAAGTTAAAGCAATTACCAATTTATTCCTGCCTAAAATTGAACAGGAGTGGAGTCCAGCTAAACTCTGAAGTGCTTCTGGTTTTTATCCACAAAAGCATTTGAGCGTCTCTTCCTAGCAGATGGCTTTTGTTTCTCTGCAGTTGCTGAGTCAGAACTGTAGACAGTCTGGGCATTTCTCTTGAGCTGACAGCAGTTGGCAGTCCATCTTTGCAGACCATTCAAGATAGGATGGGTGTAAATCATGAAAATGGGTCTCTTGCAGAGGTCAGCTGCAGGTTACAAATGACAAACGCAGCTTCCTGACTGGTGTGACACCAGGTTAGTGAAGTTCTTGCTGATCTCCCTGGAACTTGTTTGCTCACATTTTGTACGAGTTTGTAGGTCTTTTTTCATATCAAGGCCCCTTTGTCACTTAATGAACGTGAGTAGCTTTGATCTTGTAACACTTCGTCTTTGTCCTTAAATTTCCCATGTGCTGACTTAGTTTTATTATACAGCACTCTTTTGCAGTGTCCTGATTTGTGGCTTTTTTTAAGCTGCATCAGCAAGTTTACTTGTATGCCTTTTACTTGCATGCACCCCATGGTTTAGGGTATGCACTGACCTTAAACAGATGTGCCTCAGTTTTCAGTTACATTAATTAGACTGCCGCTAGTTAAGTTTAGGTGGGATACTTTCAGAGTCGATTACATGATGTCGGAGATTAATGAGCAGGAAGGTAACAAGAGGAGATCAGTGCATCTTCTAGATTATTGAAACCTGCGCTTATCCAAGGCTGCCACAAGAGTTAGAATGTACAGGAATCTTCAACAAATAATAGAAGTCTTAAGCACAACAACAGACCTGTAGGCTATAGCTGGGAGGTGTGTTACCCTTTAAATATATGCAGACATTTTGTCTCTGGCACACAGGTACGCACATACATATACCACCTGCTGATTTAGTACTCACTGTAAAGGAAGGAGTTTCTTTAAGTGCGGGTGTTGCTGGTTTTACTTGGATCCTGACTTTTAACATGATGATGTGGCATTTCTTACATTGAGTAGTATTCATTTGTCACTTCTGATATTGCAGTGCAGTTATCTGTGGGACAGAGTGGCTTTATGGCTTTTCCTTCATTGCATGAATGTGTTATGTGGCTGTGACTATCTGGGTATAGTTTTGTATATGATAGTGGGTCCAGTGTTTGTTTATTTCATTTATTGGGCAGATGGCCACACTGAGCCTTGAAACCTTTTGTAGAGGAAAAAATTGTTGAAATTACCAGTAGATTGAACAGTATGGAGCATATCAAGTTTCACAATGTAGAAAACAAATAAAATATCTTAACAAGGTAGTAGTAGCCAGGGAGACCAGCTGGCATAATGGTTAAGGTCTTTGCCTCCCATGCACAAGATACAAGGTTTGATCCTGACCTCCGACCAATGCCTGTTTGGAGTTTGCATGTTCTCCCTTTGTCTCCACGGGGTTCCTCCCAAGTTTGAAAAACATGCTGAGTGTTTCCATCTCAAACTCCCCAATGAATGGAGCTGTGGGCAGCAGCACAGACTCTACATGGTACCCTATAGGGAGAAGAGTTACAGACCAACCACTTTGGGCATCTGCTATGGTGCACAGCATCCTCAAGATAGGAGAACATGGATGACAGACTGCATGCTGTGGCAGGTGTAGCCAATCAACTGTGTAAAATATGGCTCTAGGTTATTCGGTCATGTTGACTAATGCCACCAAAATAGGCATGGGTAGTTATCGGCGATAAGTGGATTGAGGACCCGTCCTATCCAGGGACCAATGTTTACAGTGGGAGGGGTATATGATGTACCCCTGTTGGCCAGTGTGTGCCCACCATAAAGCCCAGCAGCCCTGGGTCAATAAACTACTGGCCAGCCACTGTCTAGTTGCCCAGCCTGGGTTACCTGGGATAGCTCTGTTGAGTGAAAGCTGGACGTAAAACAAACCAACCAACCTGCCAGACATGGACTAAGGATTGTTACGCTTAATGTAGGTTCACTGACAAGACACAGCTTGGAAATGGATAACATGATGATATGGAGGAGGCTGGACATCATATGTATCCAGGAGACAAGATAGAAGGGCAGTGCAGCAAAGCCACTTGACTTGGAATCCAGACTCTACTACTCAGGAGGGGAACAGGCTAGAAACGGTGTGGGAATTGTAGTGAGAGAGAGGCTTCAGAAGGCAGTGAGGGATATTATCAGAATTAATGACACTCATGGCAGTCAGACTCCAGTGTAATGATAGAGCAGTATTCATAATCTCAGCCTATGCCTCACAGCAGGGTTGTGATAGTGAGGAAAAGGGTGCATTCAGACAGCAATTGCAGGACCTACTAGATAAAAATAAGAATACTGCACGGCTGTAAATTTAAAATTAAATTGAAATTTAAAATGTCTTTCACAGAAGCATTAGGTGCAAAATCTAAAACTTTTTTATTTCTCGAAAAAGAGAAGCGACAGTTAAGACCCAAGTCATTACTTACGCGCAAGAAGGGACAGAGTGTTCTGATGACTTCAGATTCATCAACGGACAACGAATAAGGTATAATGCTTCTGTGAAAGACATTCTAAATCTATTTTAAATCTATCAAGTTTTAATTTAAATGATAATCATATTAAGTTGCTGAGGTTAGGTTTCAGTTTTGTACCCAATATGAAAACTAACATCACCAATGTTATTCTGGAGCTGAAACAGTTCACTAGAAAATTAAATTTGTCTTACTTAATGAAGGATGTCAAAAGTGTTAAGCAGTCGCTTGATAAACCTTCTAGTTTTAATCCATTGTTAAATTACACTTTAAAAATTTTTGAGTCCGTTTTTGAATGTGATTTTAGAAGTATATTGAGGAGTAACAAACAGTGTTTTGTCAGTGATAATGTGAGTGAAGAACTTAGAATTGCAATGGAGGAATTGTGTGACAACAAATCTATACGTATCATGAAAAGTGACAAGGGGGGCTTGCTTGTAATCATGGATCAAAAATATTACATAGTAAAAATTGAAAATATGCTTGCTAATGAATGTGAATATAAGAAAGTCAAAAATTCTGAAATTTTTAAATGTTAAAAATATGTTTCAGATTTTATGTTTCAGATTTTTTGTATGACAGTTTGTTGGCAAGTGACCTAAATTTGGCCATGTATAATTTTTGTAGTATTGAAAATCCTAAAGTTAAGTGCTGGTCCTATTTTATTCTGTTCAGTTTGTTCTGATTATTCAGCCGTGCAGTATTCTTATTTTCATTCAGTTTTTTAATTGGTGTTGTTTTATTACCTACTAGATAAAGCAGGACAACATGAATCGGTGTTGATAATGGGTGATGTGAATGTACATATTGGGACAGACCTGGATATGAGGACTACCTGGGTCCACATGGGTGGGGCAACAGGAATAATGAAGGAGAAGCCAGTCTAGACTTCTGACTGGCAAATGGCTTAATAGTAGCCAACACATTGTTCAGAAAGAGAGACAGTCACAAGATCACATACAAGAGTAGCCAACATGCAACTCAGGTAGACTTCCTCCTAGTAAGGAAAAGGCACTAGGGTAGAATCCATGAATGCAAAGTCATCCCCAGTGAAACAGTTGGCCGACAGCATAAACCACTAGTTGCCACAGTCAGCTGCAAGCAGTGTTCAGAGAAGGCTCTAAGGTCAACAGAGACCAGGCTGAAGACCTGGAAATTGACTGGAGAGAAAGTACAGCAGTTCAAGGAATTACTCAGGGCTCTAGCACCCCATGAAGAGGAGGAAATGGGTGGAGTTGAACAAGAATGGCATCACCTAAAACAGCATGTGTTAGGCCCACACAGAAAAGATAGGTGGCCGAGCCAGGTATGGAAATAAGGAACATAAGGAAAGCTGGTGGTGGAATGCAGAAGTCCAGGAAGTCATTAAACGAAAGAAGGTGTGCAGAAAGAAATGGGAGATAGAAAAGACTGACCAGGCTGGGAAGGACTCCTGGTTGACTAACAAAGAAGTTGCAATAACAAATAATAGGGCATTGGAGGCACTCTACCAGTATCTGGAAAGTGACTCAGTAAGTGGCACAAAGAAACTATGTCAGATTGAAAGGCAAAGACAGAAAGATAAAGAAGATAGTTAGACAGACTTCATAAGGGATGCCAGTAACAATTTATTTTTATTTATTTTATTTATTTATTTAACATTTGTTAACCGGGCTGGTCCAGCTGGATATATTTTCATTTTCAGTGGAGGCCTGGGGAGAAAAGCTCCAATTTCAACAACCACCACTACAGCAAAACGTTTAAAATTGAATACACATTAGTCTAATAGATACAACATATATCAACAGCTCATTTTACAGCATGCAAGTCTAGGGCAGTCCGTAGACATTATTAGAGGTATCTTTAAAACCTAGCATGCAAGTCTAGGGCAGTCCGTAGACATTATTAGAGGTATCTTTAAAACCTAGGTAAAAATAGTTACACAGACAGTAATTTTCTTATGGTTAATTTACTAAACATATTATCAGAAAAATAGTTAGGGAAGAAAAGGAGGAAGTATAAAGCAAAAGGCAGGAAATTCTACCAACAGGGTACATTCTTAGCTAAGTAGAAAGGATAATAATTGTTGTCAAGTAGTAGAGATTATTTGAGTTGCCTCTAAAGTAGAGGGATAGACAGGAAAGAGAAGAGAAGAGTAGAATGGCAAGAAATGACAAGAGATATGTAGAGATTCAGTATGGGAAATAGCAAGGGCATAGCCAGTGATTTTTAAGATATTTCTTAAGATTTTGCTTAAAGAGAGAAAGGGATGGAAGTGCAGTAAGGTCAGAGGGCAAGAGGTTCCAATGTTTTCCAACGGTATTTGAGAAAAGTGAGTCACCAGCTAAGTTGTTAGACTTGGTGGTCCTAGCTAGAAGTTTATTGGAGGAGCGTAAGGAATCAAGGTTCCTGTAGGGTAATATAAGGTTGTTTAGTACTGGAGTGTTGTTAGGTTGATAGAAGATTTTATGAGTGATGGTAAGTTGGGAAAGTAACAGAAGGTTTTTTAGTTCTAACCAGTCTAGTTGACGAAGGTTAAGACAATGGTGAGTTCTATATGGGTTTCCAGTGGCAAATCTAGCAATACTATTATAGGAGTTGGATAGTTTGGTAAGATTACTTTTTTTAGATTAGTGTAAACGGGGGTTGCCTACAATAGAGTTGAAATTAAATGGGAGTGTGCAATAGTCATTTTGGCAGTTGGAGTCAGGAAAGGTTTTATCTTATATAGGGAGCCCAGTTTTTTATTAACAGATTTAATAGTGTTATTAATGTGAATGTCAAAGGTGAGGTTATTATCAACTGTAATACCTAATAGTTTGGTGGAAGTGTCTGGGGGATATAAGGGTACCATTGCTAGATTGAATGGATAAATCTATGGGGGGGGGGGGGACTTGCTGTTTGTTGTAAACAGTAGTAACTTGGTCTTTTTAGTGTTCAGAAGAAGGCACCGTTTAGAGAACCATGTCTCTACGGTGTTAAAAGCTGTCTGGGTTAGAGACTGCAGTTCAGAAATAGAGTTGGCAGAGCATATAATAGTGGAATCATCAGCATATTGTATACAGGTTGTTTGAGGAATGGCTATTTGAAGGTCATTGATGAATAATGAGAAAAGGAGAGGACCAAGAATGGAATCTTGAGGGACTCCCAGGGAAATAGGAAGGTGTGAAGATACTTGATTGTCCCAAAGAACTGCTTGCTGTCTATTACTAAGGTAGGACTTAAACCAGAGAATTGCTTTGGTGTCTAGAGGGATGGATGACAGAGTGTTTGAGTAATTGATGGTTAACCATATCAAAGGCTTTAGATAGGTCGAGAAAGAGTGCTGATGAGAGACTGCTACTATTACGGTTATTATTAATGGTGTTTGTAAAGGATAGGAGAGCTGAGGTGGTACTATGATAAGGCCTAAAACCATGCTGACAGTTTGCTAGTATGTTATGTACATATGGAATGTGAACAACCTGCTCACCAGTCCACAGGACATCAAAGGCAGATGGAAGGAGTATTTCCAGCAGCTTCTGAATGAAGAAAACCCCACAGAAGCTGTACTGCCCCAGAAACAGCTTACGAAGAGAGAAGAAGAGGAGCCCACCCTAAAAGCAGTAAGAAAAACACTAAGAAAAATGAATTCGGGGAAAGCAGCAGGCTCAGATGAGATCACAGCAGATCAAGATGCTGGGTGAGATAAGGGAGAAATGGCTCCGGAGGATGCTCATAGCAGTGTGAAGAGAAAGGAGTATTCCAGATGACTGGAGAATAAGCATACTCATGCCAGTGTACATGAACAAAGGGGACATCCACAACTGTGGGCAGTACAGAGGCATCAAACTCCTATCGCATTGCATGGAAGTTCTGGAAAGGGTGATTGATAAACAGATATGCAGAGTAGTAGAATGTAAGATGGGAGATGAGCAGTTTGGTTTCAGATCAGGATGCAGCACAACTGACCCGATGTTTGTAGTGAGACAGATACTTGAGAAGAAGCTAGAGATAAGGAGAAAGCCCAACAGGGCATTCCTAGACATAGAGAAAGCATATGATAAGGTCCCAAGAAAGCTGACTGAGCAGTACTACGGTGGTTTGAAGTCCCAGAACCACTGGTAGAATTAGTGCAAGCTATGTACAAGGACCCAATGACTCAAGTACGAACAGTACCATGTGGGTTTGACATAGTACCATGTGAGTTTGATATTGAGCCATGTGGGTTTGATATTGCATGGGTGTGGATTTGACATTGCCCATGTCAGTTTGACATAGCATTGTGTGGGTTTTGCGTTACGCTGTGTGGATTTAATATTGTACCATGTGGATTTGACATGTTTGGAACTGACATTGTACCATGTGGGTATGACATTGTGCAGTGTGCGTCTGACATTGTACCATGTGGATTTGATATTGTGCTCTGTAGGTCTGACATTGCATGGGTGTGGATTTGACATTGCTCTGTGTGGGTTTGGCGTTACGCTGTGTGGCTTTAATATTGTACCATATGGATTTGGAATTGTGCAATGTGCGTCTGACATTGTACCATGTGGATTTGATATTGTGCCATGTAGGTCTGACATTGCATGGGTGTGGATTTGACATTGCTCCATGTGGGTTTGGTGTTACGCTGTGTGGGTTTGACATTGTGCTGTGCGGGTTTAATATTGTACCATGTGGTTTTGACATTCTGCTGCGTGGGTTTGACATTGCACCATGTGGGTTTTCACTAGTTGCTGCAGTGTCCTTTTGTATCCTGAAAACATGCTGATAGGTGACTTGGCAGACTTGCAAATTGCCCTTAAGTGTACATGCTGTGTGTGTGTGTGTGTGTGTGTGTGTGTGTGTGTGTGTGTGTGTGTGTGTGTGTGTGGGTATCCTGAGATATGTTGGCGTGTTGTGTAAGAGGGTCTATATCAGAACATCGAAGTATTAAAACTTCGAATGTTCTGATATTGAACACTATTCAGCAAACGCTAAGAATAGCGAAGCGGCAGAACAGCAAATTCTTTCCTCAGGAAAGAATTCGGTTGGCCGTTTCTGTGGCTTCGCTATTCTTAGCGCTGTGGTGGAAAGTTACGGGTTGGGTTCAGGAAGTGTGCGATTGTTTGTACATTAGGGTTAGGGGCGGGTTAAGTGAGTTAGGGTTAGGGTGCGGGTTAGGCGTGTGTGCGATAGTGACAGACTTTAGGGTTAGGGGTGGTTTAAGTGAGTTAGGGTTACGGCGCGGATTAGGTGAGTGTGCGATAGTGACGGACCCAAGGGTTATGGTTTGGGTTAAGGTAAGTGGGTAGATAGTAGTGTATGTTTAGTTTAGTGTAGCGTTAGATGTAGGAATTTGTGTTATGTGTGTGGTTGCTGTTTGTTTGATGTGCTTGTGTTGTGTGTATGTGTTTCGGAGCAGCAAATTTTTTCCTTGGGGAAAAAATTCACTGTTCTGAATGTTCGATATTTTCATGTTTAGATGTTTTGGGGCCGATGAAATAGCGTTCGCTATTTTCATCTTTCGATAACGTGATGTAAACGCGTGTAAGACTGAGTCTCTGCCTTTTGCTTACTTGTTACTGGGAGAAGCTGCAGCTTCCCTGCAACTCTAAATAAGCTAAGTGGGGGTCAGAAAATAAGCGAATGAAGGAATAAATTATATTTGATCTTTACTCTTTTTTTTTTTTTTTTCTTACTGTGACAAAAATAATCTCATTCTACCTTTGCATACTACCATCAGTTAACATGTGTGTTTGTAGTACACAGATAGCCAAAGACATGCATTCTGAGGGTGTGTTCCCTGTTGGAGTTTTGGCTAATATTCACAGTTGTGAACATTGCAAAAATTGAAGTAAAGTGAACTGAGGCATTGGGAACACTTTTTTTTTTTTTGTTAAAGAAAAGGGTTTAAAATACTGGCATATTGTTTAGTGGAGTACATACAACCCACACATTCTGGGATTGGTTATGTAGGAAGACCCAGCTGATGAGGCTGGGAAGAAAAGCTCTACTATATAATAAACGAATGATGAGAACATTTCAGGTCGCTGAAGGTATTTTAAGCGAATGTAAAATGATCAAAGTAAGTTAGATGAAACTACAGTCAGAGAGAGTGAAGTTTGCCTTTTTCTCCACTGTTATCTGACCCTGGTGCTGGTTTATATAAGTTCAGAGGGTGTGGGAGTTGCAAAAAAACTTTCTTCAGGATGCTGCTCACTGAAGGTAATTTCAGTAAACATTTTTTTTTATGTTAGATTTGCTGAAACTGCCTTTGGTGGGCTGTCATGAATTCAAGAATAACATAGTGCAGTACGTGTGCAGCAAAATGTATTAGTGTACTGATGTAGATAAACTCTATGCATGTTAGCTATTCAGATAGGTAAGCTTTTTAAAATAGTCGCTGTTCAGTAAGACCTAAATATGAAAAGAAGTACTGATGAACAAAAAGTGATGTAAATGAATAAAATTGCCTTGCATCCCAGGAGGAAAAGCAGCAGTACAGAACAAGACCATTTATGTTTTAATACCGTACGTGCAACATATTTACATGCATGGCGTGGAAATGTTTATATGATGTAAGCATTCAGTCTGAGGCTTCACTGAATAGGCTGATGGAATAGTATTATAAATATGTCCGTAAATTACTATGCACAGTTTTTAGTATAATTTTAACCTCAGATGCAAAACATAAACAGTTAACAATTGTGTTGTAGTGATGTAGTACTTAAAAGTTTTACAGCAGACTGAAATTGTATTGTGACTATGTAGCATGAATAAATGTAAGATGTACAGTGATTTTAGCATGGGAGCAGGAAACAGAGGTAATGCTAAAAGTGCATTGAGAAAGACTCTCATATTTACATTTTTATGTGGCTGTGAAGTAGACATGTAATATGGTGTGCTGAGTAACCATGCACTTTTTATTTTACGAAAATAATGCATGTAAGTGAGAAGTGCTTACAGAAACAATATGTGAAGAAAGTAGTCACCTGAAAGAAAATTCTGTACCCCAGCTGTAAATGGAAAAGGACCATTTTTTGGTTGAAATGTGAAAGGGTAGTGCTGGCTGTGTAAGGAGGTACGAATGAAAAGAGCACGGAAGGTCATGATGGTAAAATGAATTTCACTTGGCAAAGAAATGCGAAAACGAAAAGAGGATGGAAGATGCTTAAGAGTTGTTTCTCTCATGCAGTAAGAATGAAAATTCGAATCACACACTGAAAATATCAATTAAAAGGCATTTTTTCCAAGTTGATTACAGTTTTTTGCAATGTAGCGTGAGAGAAACAAGAATAAAGAGAAAGGAAATGAAGATTATGTGGAATCACTGTGGTAGAAGTGGCACATTAGGCATAGCAGATCATCGTTTTTAGATGTGAATAGTATATAATGTCAAATGTCAGAGGAATTTCCATTCTGCAGATGCGCAAGAAATGTGTCACAAACATTATTTGTTTTGATCAACGTTAACAGAAAGGAAGAAACAGCAAGTAATGTAATGGATTTGGGAGTGAGAGTACTGTGGTCTTTTGGGATCGGTGAGTGCTCAGACATAAGAATTTTTGTCAGAAGTCTATACTTGTAGCTGTATTTCACACCTCAGCTGGATGTTCATACATAGTCCTAGAGCTTGGGGGTCTGTCCCCCTGCCAAAGAAAGATGTGTACTCACTGTATGTACATGTGTTTAAGATGGACTTCTGAAATCTCATGGATTTACACCCATTTAAATGTGACTGTTTGTTTTAAAGATTTTATGTGTTAACATCATTAAAATGTATAGCTTTTTTTTCTTACTACCACTGATTTCCAATCGTCAGTGTTTCTCACACTTCCTTTCTTGATGGGGACATCACATGGTAAACTGTACACCTGATGTGACCCTTTGCCAGGTGGATCTTATTTCTCTACATGGGAAAACCTTTACCACAGGTGCACGAGTCCTCTCTTGACCGTAGACATGAGTGGACATGTCAGAGCCGTCATACTTCCTGTGCTGTCCCATACAAGTGCTTGGTTTACATTAAGAGGTGAATGTGCAGTGGTGCTGTGAAGCAACTGGCCTCACATATCTGCTAATGTCTCCTTGTTTACTGTACAACTGACCAGCCACCTCCCATGACATAGCTAACATCACTAATGGAGTGTGTGTGTGCATTTGCCCCCCCCCCCCATACATCCTCTTCTCCTACCCCTGGAAGAGGGGATTAGGCATTTGCTCACCATTCCCCTGCACCCATCTGCACTGTTATCAGTTTGTGCAGTGCCCAGACCACTAACTAAACCCAGAAAGTCCAGGTCACTGATGGGGCTTCATCCTCCTGCAGCACTGAACTGACAAGCAAATTTGTTTAAGAATGCTTATGCTGTAATAACGTGGAAATGTTTACATTTTATATTATGATGACTTCTAGTTTCACTTGAGAAAAAATGGGAGCAGCGATGGTGAGAATGCCCTTTAATGCATGTACAGGCAATGCCAGCATGAACCACAGGACATGAATATCGTGAGTGTGGGTGAACAATAGCAGAAAAATATCTCACAGTGCAGGACCTTATTCAGAAGTCCCTCAAAGGTCTTCTAGTATGATAAGTGCATGCATGCATCGGTACCTTATTACACACCTTTCAGATTATAGTCAAGAGCTCAGCAGTTCGTCTAGTAATGTATCACTTGAAACTCTGAGTGACCACACTTGCTTTTTTCTTTCAGTAATGATGGTATAGAAGATGTAATCAGAAGCTGTGACTTCCCATTTGTTTTAGTGACCAACCTTACTGTGCTGACTTCACACGTTAGTGCCTTAATAGTTTTATGTACCATGTGACGTTACATAACATGATGCCATCAGTGCCTTAACTGTCACACAATAAATAGGTGTTAACTCTATCATTACTGTCTCGTTTCTTAAGTAATGTCACTTTCTCAATGACTGCAACCAGTTCTTGTTGCAGTCTGTATTACTTTGGTACATTTTAGTGCATCGATTTATAATTTTTTTTTTCCCCTGGCTCTGGTTCAGTGCTTTTGCCTTCCATTATTATCTGACAGTGATAGGAGCCCTACGGCAGAAGTGATCCATACATCCATTCATTTATCATCCTTTTTTCCCATTCTTGCACTTGGGGTCAGGGTGTCACATCAACAGTGACCATCATCCAAACCCAATGTTTACAGGAGCAGGTGGCCAGCCCTGTCTGGCTTATGGAATGACCCCCCCCCCGTAAAATAACGGGGAGTGTTGGTAGGATGGGAATAATAGCCTGATCACTAGGACACTAGAAAAAGAGCTTGGTGGTCTTACTTAGTAGGGTAGTATTTTACAATCTACATTAGAAATGCCACTTATTTGCTGTTCTGGAAGGTGGAAAGAATGTGGGTTGCCTGTTTTGAGGTGTTCAGTGGTTCAGTGGATAGTCTTAACTTAAACCATGCCTTGCTAACTGTGATGTGTAGTTTATTTTCTGTCTGTGTTGATTTTTATCAAGTAGATGTGTGAAGCTATCCTTTAGCTGAAGAGTAGTGCTTCTTCACACTTGGGTGGATGGTGAGGATGCTGGAACTGCTTACTTCTGTAGGTCAAGGTTGGCCTGGACAAAGTTATCTAAAGTAAATTAGTCAAAGGAGTTGGCTGTTTTATTGCTTAATCCACACAGAAAACTGTGGATCAGAGAGCAATAGTGACGTTGTGGTTACTGGTACTGCCTTAACTTGGTTCTGTAGTTCAATTCCCAGCGGGTGTGTGTCTGCATGTCCTCCCTGTGCTTGTATGTTTATTTGCTAGGGACTGTGATTTCTTCCCCATCTCAAAAGTATGCTCTTGGAGATAAACTGTTGATGCTCTAAAGTGTCCTATTCTCTACAGGTGCATTATGAAAATTAGCATGTGTGTATGTCTTGTTATGGATCAGTGTCTTTATCCAGGACTGTCTCTCTGCCTTGTGTCTGTTACTTGCTAAGGGTATAAGCTCTCTCTTGAGCCTGAATACAGTAAAGTGGGTACTGAAGAATGAAAGAGTTTCTGGAAGCTTTGGGCTCTACCTTGTGCCCATTGTTTTCAAGGTTAGCTTTCCTATGATCCTAACTACAATAAAGTTGGTATTTGCAAGTAGATAAGCATTTGGGTGACTGGGCCTTGTTAACTGTGTAAGCCACGTGCTGCACTGGTCAAATCTGAGGATTAAATAAACACTCCGAAGCCAACGTCATGCTTCTTAAGACAGAAGTGGTGAACTTCATGACACCCATGCAGATGAGCAATACAGTTACAACTGCTGAATCCCACAAAAATGCACTCTATAAGCACTTACACGAGTGCATGGATCATGCTATCCCAAACAGAACCAAGACGCTATCCTCCAAAAAAAGGAAGCCAATCTGGTGGTCCCGTGCCATAAACAAACTGTACAACAGAAGTAAGAAACTTTTGCAAAAGAGAGTAAAATCCCATGAGTGGAGGAGCTCCCTGGTTAGCCTCAGTAAGAAGCTGAGATCCCTTGTAAGATTCTCCAAAGCTAGCTACAAAAACAAAATCGCCACTAATTCTAAGGAGAACCACAAAGCATTTGATAGCTATGTCAAGAATCTTGATGGCAACACCCAGATCTGCTCTGAGTTACAGCACAACGGCACGAAAATTACAGAACCAACTGATATTGCCAACATCCTGGATAGGTTCAGTATTAACTTTACCCCCACCCCCATCCCCTAAAGGGCACATATCTATGCAGGAAGAATGCAGTGTCCCTGTAATCACAGCTATGCAGGTAAAAGCTGCACTCTCTAAAGCCAAAAACACAGCATCCATGGGATCGGACAACATACCAGGCTGTGTTTTACACGAACGTCAGAACAAACTGGCTCCATACCTAAGCACCATGTTCAATAATAACCTTGCATCAGGCTTTGTACCCACTGAATGGCGCACAGCAACAGTTATCCCACTCCACAAAGGGGGAGCCATCACTGATCCCAGGAACTATCGCCCTATTAGCCTGACAAGCCTGGTCTGCAAGACCATGGAATATATCATCATGGAACTCCTAAACAAAGACATTGGTAACCTCCAAACTCTGGATCCCACCCATTTCGGGTTTGTGAAAGGCAGATCATGCCTCCTGAAACTGATCGACTTCTTTGAGGCAGTCACCAAAGCCGTAGATGAGGGTAAGGTGGTTCACACAGCCTGTCTTGACCTCGCCAAGGCTTTTGACACCATCCCCCATTCTGGAATTGTAGCTAAACTCACTAGACTAGGTATAAATTCCTACGTCACAAGATGGGTTGCCAACTGGCTGACTGACAGAACCCACACTGTAAAAGTTGCAGACTCTAAATCTGACCTCAAACCAGTGACAAGTGGAGTACCACAAGGTTCAGTCCTGGGACCTCTCCTGTTTGGTATCTACTTCTCTGAAGTACAGGCTAACACAGAAGGCCTCTGGCTAATGAAGTTCACAGATGACTGCAAACTAGGCGCCATAGTCAAGTCCTCAAATTATGTGGACATCCTAGAGAAGGGCCTCGCTTAGATAGATGCCTGGTGTCAGAGCCATGGCCTCAAGCTCAGTGCCAAAAAGTGCAGTGTCATCCTCTTTGGTAAAAACTCTGTACCCATGAACTACCACATAGGCAACAATCTACTTAACACTGAATGTGTGATAAGAGACCTTGGGACTCAGGTGGACAGTAGTCTCTCCTCTGGTAGTCACATTGCCACAGTAGTCAGGAAGTCCTTCTACGTGGCATACCTCATCATAAAAGGGTTCTCATCCAGGAAAAAAGAGGTCATTGTTACCCTCTACTCGACACTCATTAGACCCATTATAGAGTACAATGCCCCTTTTGGAATGTACCTCACAAGACATCTGCAGCAGCTGGAAAGGCCACAGAAGTACCTCAGAAAGAGGATTACTGGCCTCAAACAAATGCCCTACACTGACCGTCTCAAAAAACTCCAGCTTTACTCCGTAGCATATCGCCTACTCCAAGGTGATTTCTGCCTAACATATAAAGCTATGTCAAACCCAGAGCTGTTGGACATGCTACACCTAAAGAAATCCCAATCCCTCCAAGCTACATGCTCTAGAGACCTAAACCTTGTCACCACAATAAACAGGACATGCTGGAGGGATAGATTCCTATCCCAGAGACTTCCCATACTGTGGAACAGGCTACCCATCTATGCCAAGCAAAGTTCTTCATTAGCACTCTTCAAGAAAAATCTTGATGAGTGGATGGGAAATAGGAAATACACCCCGAGGATCACGTGTGTGTCTGCTCGACAGTGGCACAGGAAAATAACTTTCTTGGGTGGTGTAAGCTAGGGAACCTTGTTGGCTAGGCTTACATCGGCCCTTGGGCCGATAGCCTAGTACCTACCTATGAACTGCTCGCATGTAGGTGCTGTTAGGTTTACCCATATATGGTGTGGTTTGCCTATAAAAGCTGATCCCTGGTAGCTAAGTAATCAGAATCACATTTACTGCCCATGTGTGCACACATACAAGGAATTTTAATCCAGTTTCATTGACTCTTCAAGTATGAATTACATAAATGACATACATACAACTATTAAGAACAAGACAAACATAAGTGCAACTTTTAAGAACAAGACCAAAAAGTAAATATACATATATATACAAGGTGGAAAATGCAACTCAGTGCAAGAAATACTGAAATAAATTCTGAAATAAACAAGTATGTAAACAATACTGCAGAATCCTCGAGGCTTGGGGAAAAAGAATACCCCATCCTAGTAAGCTGAGTTAACTGTTTATGAACTAGAATGCCTGTGGAAAAAAATGTTCTTGTATCTGCTTGTTTTGGCGTGCATTAATCTATAGTGCCTGGCCAATGGTAATAGTTAAAAAAAAGATGGTGGCCTGGATGTGAAGGGTCGGTGATGATTTTCCCTGCCATTTTCATGACTCTGGAATAGTACCGGTCCTGTAAGGAGGGCAAACTAGTACCAGTGATATTTTTGGCAGCCCTGACTATTTGATGTAACCTATTTTTGTCATGATTAGACAGAGATCCAAACCACACTGTTATGGATGAGCTGAGAACAGACTTAATGACTGCTGTGTAGAACTGAATCAACAGTTCCAGTGGGAGGTTGAGCTTCCTCAGCTGTCACAGAAAGTACATTCACTGTTGTGCCTTTTTTTATGATGGACCCTACATTGGTCTCCCACTTCAAGTCCCGGGAGATTATAGATCCCAAAAACTTGAAGGATTCCACAACTGACACAGCAGTATTAAATATAAAGAGGGGGGATAATATTGTAGTACCACTCCTAAAGTCCACTGTCATCATCACAGTTGGCAGTGTGTTCAGTTCTAGATTATTCTGACTACACCAAAGGGCCAGCTGCTCAACCTCCTGTCTGTATGCGGAGCAGGGTTGCCAGACGTCCCTATTTGGGCAGGACTGTCCCGAGATCAGCAGCCTGATCCCGAGTCCCGCACTGCCTGTTTAAATCCTGGGCAGCTTCCGCTTTGTTTTTTTTTTTGATTGGCCTGTATACCGGCATACGGGCCAATCAAAAATCACTAAACACGGAGCTTCTTGTGCTTAATGCAGAAGTTCCGCATTAAACACAAGAAGCTCCGTGTTTAGCGATTTTTGATTGGCCCATATGCCAGTATACGGGCCAATCAAAATATCTCAAAACAGAGCTACTTCTGTTTAATGCGGAACTGCGATGTTCCGCATTAAACAGAAGTAGCTCCGTGTTTAGCGATTTTTGATTGGCCCGTATACTGGTATACAGGCCAATCAAAACATCGCAAAACAGAGCTACTTCT